>NC_056691.1:30486287-30789318 GCF_018350215.1 Panthera leo
TGATGGCCGTCTCGTGTCTGCACGAGAGCCCAGCCCGCTTTCTCCCCTCCCCTGCCTGCAGTAGGCAGTGAGCATCTGGTTAGGTCTGCAGGAGCTGCGCGGCCGAGCAGCCACACTAGCAGACCAGTGGCCGACCGCGCTGCGACATTCTTGTCTCCGCACTGCCCCGTCACACTTTAAAGTTATCACTAAAATTCCTAGTAGTGCAGTTACAGGTTTATGATAATTTCAGAATTAGATTTGTATTTGAGAAGTACATTCGATGATGGTGATGCTGTCTGATCTCAGCTTTTTCTCACGTTGATCTAACGCTCAGACTTTGGACCCCGAGCCAAAATGTATATTCAATGCGCCGCTCAGTTTAGAACTTCCTGATAGATTAATTTAATATACCCTCACTTACATTCAAACGTACACCCCAAAGAAGATATATTTTCCTCAGATTGGACACGTTTTGTTGACAATTATATGTGCTGTGCCCTTCCTTCCTTCCCTCCTTCCCCCTTTCATCATAGAAGTATTGCATGTTCCTTAATCACATGGTGTCCTCGTGTCTGAAGATGCTTGTGACAACTTCTCGGGAGTATTTTGTTACAAGACTATAAGAATAAATCTAACATTTATAGAGCATTTGTTGTGTGCCAGGAACTCGAAATGCTTCCATGTCTTAACTCCTCAATCCTTTGCTGCCCTTTAGTGAAGGAGGAGATACTGTTACTATCCTCATATGGAGATACGGAGGTTAAAGGGCTTGCTAAGAAGTGGCAACTAGATGTGGGACCGACATTCATGCTCTTTCCTGTAGTGAATGGTAGGAACGGTTGAAAGTGCCACGAACGCTTTGAAGTTTGCTCCAAAGAACTGAACAGGGGAGAAGCTGCTGGTTCTGTGAGCAGAGGAGGGGGCTGCTGGGGTTGCTGAGGACTTTCCTATTCAGTAACATGGAATGACATTCCCTTCCTTCCTTAAAAATAAAAAAGCCATTATGAAAAGAGTGTTAAAGAAGCATCATTACAAAATACCTGCAGTGAAATATTTTTCATTGTAATTCATTTCCAAGTATTTTTGCTTAGTGAAGATTGTCCTGTGTTGAATTTTCTTAAAGCTGGAAAACACCTCTTTAAAATTTATATGGCAAATTTCTGAGGAGCTCAAAGTTTAGCATGAAATTCACTTCAATTTCAGTACTTGGGAAGGAAGGAAGAGGTGTTACTTACACGTCAGTTTAAATCCACTTGCCCTGGTTAAGTATTTAGTTCATAAAATGTTATTTCTAGAACCCACTTTTTTTGGTTCCCTGCACCCTTTCATATATTGAGGTGAAAGATGTTGCCTGAATGGATATTTGGACGTTTGGTGTTACATATGTTTTCTGTGCCCACATCTTGACTCTCTTCCGTCTCCGTGCATTTCTCTGTCCTCTTATTCCCTCAAGGTGGTGGAGTCTGGGCTTTGGAGATGGAATGTATAGGTATGCAACATGGCTCTTTTGTTTGTGAGCTATATGACTCTGCCTCAGTTTCCTTACCTATAAAATGGAGCTATTAATTGGAGCTAACTTGTGGGATTAATTGTCACGACCAAATTAACGTAAAGTCCTTTGAATAGCATTTGGCACCTAGGAAGCATTCAGTAAATGTTACCATTATTGCCCCATTTATGTTTTAAATAAAGTAACAGTTTGTTAAAACAGTTCTATTTCTCCTATAATTTCACCCATATAGAAACAAATGTATAACTATCAAATTTGCATATAGCATTATTCACATTACAAGTCATAGATTAGACCATCTTATATCTATAAGCAGCTTTGATGGAAAATCATCTCCCAAGATTTTTGGTAATAGACCAAGAACTGTGAAGGACTTTGAATTAGTCAAAATGGGGGGGGGGGTGCTGTTAAATTTGGAGGATGTAAATAGCAATTACAATGCTTTTATAACTGTTAGAAATATAACTGCTTTCATCCCTCCTGGAACTGAGGGATTAATTATACATCTCTTCCTGTTGAAAATCCAGTCTTTGGTAAAACTGCCAGTAAAAACTGCATTTAGTGCCAATTCAAATAGGATGGAAATGGGATCTGCCTCACAGAACTTTCATAGAATGTGTTTTTTGTAATAATCTGTAGTGAATAGAGAATAAGGTTAAGGAGTCTGTCCTTGGTGATTTTGTACTGCTCCCAACACGGCTTGTTGCAATGACAAATGGCAGAGGAGAATGTACAGGGGGCATCTGTATGTATACTTGTGAATGGAGTGCCCCAGAGTGAACAGGGTCAGGTGATCATTTTCAAGGAGGGAATCACTTGCAGCAAATGCTCTTTTCTGAGCTCTCCACTGTTTGCTTCACTTTGGGTGTGTCTATGTATCAACTTAAAGACTATATTTCTTTTTTTTTTTTTTATAATTTTTTAAAATATTTTTTTAATGTTTTATTTATTTTTGAGAGAGAGAGAGAGAGGCAGAGTACAAGCAGGGGAGGGGCAGAGAGAGAGAGGGAGACACAGAATCCCAAGAAGGCTCTAGGCTCTGAGCTGTCAACACAGAGCCTGACGTGGGGCTTAAACTCATGAACCGCGAGATCATGACCTGAGCTGAAGTCGAATGCTCAACCGACTGAGCCACTCAGGCACCCCCAAAATGTTTATTTTTGAGAGAGAGAGAGAATGAACACAATTGGGGGAGGGGAAGAGAGAGAGGGAGACACAGAATCCAGAGCAGGCTCCAGGCTCTGAGGTGTTAGCAGAGCCAGAAACAGGGCTCAAACCCACCAACCATGAGATCATGACCTGAGCCAAAGTCAGATACTTAACCAACTGAGCCACCCAGGCACCCCAAGACTACATTTCTTATATGCCTTATCCTTTTTTGTTCTAGCCCTTTCATGTTTATATATGATGTTCTTTAAGATAAGCGAACAGAAAAAGTACTTCTTTTGTGGTCTTAACAAAAGATGTGTTCTTACTGAACTTTTTGGAATTTATTAACTTCTTTAGTTCATCCTAGTTATGAAAGAATCCTCAAATTTACAGCATCAGTTCTAGAAATCATAACTAGATTATAGTCTATAATCAGAATAGCCTCCTAGAAATCAGCTCTGATTATTTCCTAATTCTGTCACAAGTAGCCTAAAGAACCTTTATGAACCCTTAATATTTATTTTCAGCTCTGTATTAGAAGATTATATCACTGAAAGATGTATATAAAATAATAGTATAATGAACCTCTAAGTTATTCAACTTAAAATTTTATCAAATCATGACCATTCTTGTTTCATGTATGTCTCTACCCACTTCCTCTTCTGTCAGGATATCATATTCATTCATAAATGTTTCACGAAGTTATATCTAAAGGTCTGCTCTTTTTAACTGGAGTAGTGTTATCCCATCTAAAGTTTTTAACAATTCCTTAAATATCTGGGCAGTTTGTCAGTTTCCCTGATTATCTCAAAATCTCTTTTTAAAACAACTTACTTGTTTGAATTAATATTGAAATATACATCTCAATTGGCATATCTCATTTTTTTTAAACAGTACTGAGAGTTCACATCCAACGAGTGACATATATTTAGTATGTACAGTTTTACAAGCTTTGACAACCATATATACTTGTAAAACCATTACCACAATCAAAATAATGAGCATATTCATCAACCCAAAAAGTTTCCTTTTATCCTTTTGTAATCCCTCCCTCCTGCCCCTTTCCCCCAGGCAGCCAGTGATCTACTTTTCGTCACTAAAGATTAGTTTGCAATTGCTTCAGTTTTATATAAATGCAATCACACATCATATATTCTTTTCTTGTCTTGTGTTCTTTCACTGAGCATACTTCTTTTGAGATGCATCCATGTTGCTGCATGTATCAATATTTCGTTCCTTTTTATTGTCAAGCAGTATTCCACTGTACAGATAGACTGCAGTTTCTTCATCTGTCTACCTGATGGTCATTTGGGTTGTTTCCAGTTCTTGCTATTACAAATAAAATTGCTGTGGACATTTTTGTGTAGTCTTGGTGGAGTATACATTTTCACGTCTCCTGTGTAAATGCCTAGGGGTGGAATGGTTGGACTATATGGCAGGTGTATGTATAACTTTTTAAAGAAACTGCCAGGCTCTTTTCTGAAGTGGTTTTTCCAGCTTTTACAATGTTTAGCCATTATGATAGGTTTATATCTCATTGTGGTTTTAATTTACATTTCCCTATTGACTAATGACATTAAGCACTTTTTCACAGGTTATTTGCCATCTGTATATCTTTATTAAAATAAAGAGTGTTGAAATTGCCCATTTTCTAACTATTTCTTATTACTGTGTTTTGAGAGTTCTTCATATATTCTGGATTCAAGCCCTTTATCAGATATATGATTTTCCAGTATTTTCTTCCAATCTGTAGCCTTCTTTTCTTTCTCTTGACAGTGTCTTTTGAAAAGCAGAAGTTTTAAATTTTGATTAAATCCACTTTATCAATTTTTTTTTCTTTTATTGATCTTGCTTTTGGTCTCAAATGTAAGAAATCTTTGCTCAGTTTAGTACCACAAAGGTTTTCTCCTATAAGTTTAATGATTTGGGCTTTTGTATTTAGGTCTGTGATCCATTTGAGTTGATTTTTGTATACAGTGTGAGGTGTGGATCAAAGTTCCCTTTTTTTTCATTTTGGTATATGTATATCCAGTTATTCCAGCACATGAAATACCATTGTTAAAATGTGCAGGCCTATTTCTGTACTTTATATTTTGTTCCATTGGTCTGTTTATATTACACTAATATTACACTATCTTGATTATTCTTAAGTCACTGTTAATCTATATGTTCTCTCTTTCCCTTGTAATTTATTTGTCTAAGAAACTGGGTCATATGTCCACAAAATGTTTCCCAGAGTCAGAATTTTACTCAGTGCCTCCCTGCAGGCAATGGTATGCTGGTAAATACTCAACATCTGGCTCTCTAGAATGAAAAAGCCTGGATCTGTTGGCACTTGCTGGTTTTTGTGGTGTAAATATTTCCACCATGGCTGATTTAAAACTACCACTGTGTCATACTGAACGCAGAGTTGGGAAGAGATAAACAATAGTACGCTATTATGTAACATTTCACTATGCACATACATTAGGTATAATAAACCCCAAGAGCATGGATATTCCACAATATAGTGGAATAATTAGGGAATAATGAATTGTGATTATTACCTTTAGTATAGCTAATTATAATTTATATAATTTAATTTTTAATAATAATCTAATAATAATTAAATAATAATAATTAAATAATAATTTGATTTAATAATAATAATAACTGGCCGTGAGCCAGTTCGAACTGGTGCAAGTTAATTCCAATGTGACACTTTTGTAGAGTAGTTGAACATGTTCTCTGTCCCCTGTTTGGGGCACCTGGGTGGCTCAGTTGGTTAAGCGTCCAACTCTTGATTTTGGCTCAGGTCATGATCTCACGGTTTGTGGGATTGAGCCCCACATTGGGCTCTACACTGACATTACATAGCCTGCTTGGGTTTTGCTCTCCCCATCTCCCTCTGCCCCTCCCCTGCTCACACTTACTCACTTTCTCTCTCAAAATAAATTTAAAAATAAAGAAAAAGAGTTGGATGCTTAACGGACTAAGCCACCCAGGCACCCCACTGGCTTGATATTTTAAAGTCCCTTTACAAATATGCCTGTTTTGAATGGTCTGTGATTAAGTTTCTCTCCTGATTTCACTAATAGTTTTCATATCATTAACCTATAATGTAGGACAAGTTACATTAGCCCTTCTGTGAAGGTATTAGATTTGATTCCCTTCCCACTCACCACCTAATTATTTTTTCTTGTAAACTTTATTGAGCTATAATTCCCATACTGCAAAATTCAGCCATTTAAACTGTACAATTCAGTGGTTTGGGGTATGTTACATAACACATATAACATAAAAATCACCATTTTAAGCATTTTCAAGTGTGCAGTTTAGTGGCATTAATTATATTCACATTGTGTGCAACCATTACCACCATCCATGTCCAGAACATTTCATCATCACAAACAGAAACTCCATGAAATAGTAAATCCCCACTTCTCCCTCCCCTTAACCCCTGGTAACCTCTATTTTTATCTCTATAAATTTGCCTATTCTAGATACCTCATATAAATGGAATATAATATTTGTCCTTTTGTGTCTGGCTTATTTCTTTCTTTTTGTATATTATCTTTTCATTTCTTTCTTTTTTGTGTATTATCTCTTTTTTTGGTGTTAAATACATGCAACATAAAACTTACAATTTTAATCATTTTAGATGTACAATTAAGTGACAGTGCATTTACAGTGTTATGTAACCATTGCCATTATCTAGTTCCAGAACATTTCCATTACCCCATTCCCATTAAGCAGTCATTCCCTGGCCTCCCTGTCCCCAGTCTCTGGCCACCATAATCTGCTCTTTGTCTCCATGAATTTGCCTTTTCTGGGTATTTCATATAAATGGAATCGTACGTAAACTTTTTGTGCCTGGTTTATTTCACTTAGCATAATGTTTTCAAGGTTTATTCATATTGTAACATGTATCAATACTTCATTTCGTCTTATAGCCAAATAGTATTCCACAGTATTAAAGATAGCATATTTTATCTACTCATCAGTTGATGGCCAGTCAAGCTGTTTCCACTCTTTGGCTATTGTGAATAATGCTGCTATAAACAGCGTTATTAGGGGCACCTGGGTAGCTCAGTCGGTTAGGCATCCAACTTTGGCTCAGATCATGATCTCATAGTTTATGAGTTCGAGCCCCACATTGGGCTCACTGCTGTCAGCACAGAGCCTGCTTCAGATCCTCTGTCCCCCTCTCTCTCTGCCCCTCCCCCATTGGTTCTCTCTCTCTCAAAATAAATAAACTTAAAAAATAAATGAACAGTGTTATTTATGGCAGTGCCATGGTGTTTTCACACGGACATATGTTGTTGTTTCTCCTGGATGTGTAACTTAGAGTGGTATTGTCAGGTCAAATGGCAACTCTGTGTTTACATTTTTGAGAATTTGCCAGACTGTTTTTCCAGAGTGGCCACACCATTTCACATCCCACCTCCCCCCCACCCCGCCCCAGCAATGTATGAAGTTCCAATTTCTCCACATCCTTGCCAGCACTTGTTAAGTGTCTTTTTTATTCTAATCATCCTACTGAATGTGGAGTGGGTATAGGTCATTGTGGTTTTCATTTCCATTTCCCTGATGGTTAATGATATTGAACATCTTATTGGCTATTTGTATATCTTGTTTGGAAAAATGTCTATTCAGAGCATTGCCTGTTTTTCAGTTGGGTTATTTCTTTTCATTAAGTTGTAAGTTGTAATCCTTTTTGTATCCAAGGTAAGTCCCTTATCAGATATATGATTTGCAAATGTTTTCTCCCATTCTGTGGATTGGCTTTTCACTTTCTTGATGGTGTCTTTTGAAGCACAAAAGTTGTCAGAAGTTTGGGGGTGATGTCCAGTTTATCTACTTTTTCTTTTAAGTTTATTTATTTTGAGGGAGAGCGCGCACGCACAGTGGGGAGAGGCAGAGAGAAGGAGAGGCAGAATCTTAAGCAGACTCCGCAACATCTGTGCAGAGCCCCATGCGGAGCTCAAACTCATGAACTGTGAGATCATGACCTGAGCCAAGATTAAGAGTCAGATGCTTAACCGACTGTGCCACCCAAGCACCCCTTTTTCTTTGTTGCTTACACTTTTAGTGTCACATGTAAGAAACCACTGCCTAATCTAAGGTCATGAAAGTTAATGCCTGTGTCGTCTTCTAAGCGGTTTATATTTCTAACTCTTATATTCATGGTGTGAGGTGGGGGTCCAACTTCTTTTTTTTGCACGTGGATACCCTGTTTTCCCAGCACCATTTGCTGAAAAGACCATTCTTTCTCCTTTGAATTGTCTTTGGCACCTGCTTGAAAAAAAATCAATTGATTTTAAATGTGAGGATTTTTTTCTGGGCTCTGAAATTTATTCTATTGATCTATTCTTGAAGTCTCATGAATTTAAAGAGGATATTTACAAAAGTATGTATTTGTAACCCATTGTTTTATAACTCTGTTCATGGTTGCCTATGGTTGTTTTGTTCCAATAGTTTCTCCCTTTTCTTCTGCAATTTTATCTCATTTTGTATGTAATGCCATCTGGGAAGGGAGTGCCTCGTGGTCAAGCGTAATGCTAATGGGATGGTGCAGTTCCTATTTTTCAAAGACTGCTTTGAAAACAAGAAGTGGGGCAGCTGGCTGACTCAGTTGGTGGACTGTGTGACTCCTGATTTGGGGCTTGTGAGTTCAAGCCCCACATTGGGCATAGAGATTACTTAAAAAAATAAAAAAGAAAACAGACAGGAAGTATCTTCAGTTGGTAGTGACAGCATAAAATGATTAAAATATGGAAGCTTATAGTTCCGAGATTTTCTTACCTTATGTAAATATGAGATGCAGAACCATGAAAGTATGCTAATTAATAGTAATAACTTTTTCTTTGAGAAAGTAGACATTTTAGATCCATCAAAAACTTCTGATTTTTCATAGAGTTCCTGAGTTGGAGTTAGAAGAGGAAACTCAAGTTCAAGAGATGACCCTTGATGAGTGGAAAAATCTTCAAGAACAGACAAGACCAAAGCCTGAGTTTAACATCCGGAAACCTGAGTCCACTGTCCCTTCCAAAGCAGTGGTGATACACAAGTCCAAATATAGAGATGATGTAAGTATGACATTTTCTTGTCTAGAGGTAATCTTCATTCTTACCTTACTGGAAACCAGATGGAGCCTTTCCACTTCTAGTGTGAAAATGGGACATTGGTAGTTGGCATTCTAGTTTCTGCCTAAGACTAATCAGATATGATGTGTGCCTAATTTTATCTGTACCTGTATTGTTCATAAAAAGAGTTGAAACTTGGCCTGTCGACACTTCATACAAAGCAGTTTCAGTGACAGTGCATTTTCCGCTCAACCCACAGCTGTGCTTTGACTGTGCAAATACTGTATGTTAATTGCATCTCGTTTTTGTCTCAAGAGAGGTACAGTGTCTCATGAATAGTGCCATTTCAAAGGGTAACTACTCCGCATTTCATGATTAGGTTAGATTTTCAGCTCACGTTCTTAATAAGAGCATTTTATTGGGAGGAGTTGATCATTTGCAACCTGTCAGAGTTCTGTGCTGTGTTACTGCAGCAGTTCTGTCCCCGCCGTGTAACTGCCGCCACCCAGGAGGAGCCCCTGGGACAGTGCGGCTGCCTGGCCACACCCTGCTGCCGCAGCCAGGATTGCTCACATTGTTCCTCCCTCCCGTGAGGGCCTTGCTCTTCATGCTTTGTGTTCAGGCCTTTTTGGAGGCCTCGGCTTTGAAAAGGACTCCCAGCATATATTGATGCAGACGATCAGTGAGTCATGTAATCGCGTTCTGTTTAAGTTACTGAACTTAAGGGTGCCCTGAATATTCTCGCTTTAAACTGTAGAATTCACATCATTCAGTCACAGCTGCTTATCTTAATACACATTTCTGTGTTGATGATGGTGGTGGACAGATATTCCCACTAGATATTATACACTGATTTTCCGTTTGAAACTGTGTAGCTTTATGTGTTTCCATTGACACTTCGGTTACTTGTGTTCTTTGAATGAATACTTTCATCAGAGGGTCATTTATAATACAGGATGCCTTACCACCTCCAGTCTCTTCCAGGCCTTACTAAGAAGTTTGGAGCCACTCCACTAGCTGTTATACACAGGCAGCATGGAGGGGAGAGCCTTCTCTTGGAAGTCTCTGTGAGGTATTTCTTCACGTCCATCAGCTAACTGGGTTGGCTCTTTTCCTATTCACTTTTGTTCTTTTTTGTTCTGGGCCATTGTAAATAAAGCTTTTCCTAAAACAAATGTGCTGTCAGGATGTGAAATGTGCAGCTGACATGTTAGGTAAAAATAGCAGCTGTTTTTCCTGCATCCACACCAGATTCATCCTCCCTGGCTCCAGAGAGAGGTCTCCTGGAATATCTGAAGCAACTGGGTTAGCTGAGTCATCCAGCTTGGTCTCCACGAAGCACATGTCTTTGGTCTCTTGTTAATGTTACGGCATTGAAGATTTTAGCCAGAAATTGTTCTGAGAGCAACAAAAGCCAAATCTTAGGGTCACTGGTTTACTTTGTTCTGGGCACCCTAAGAGACAAAGCAATAGAGTAAAATGCCTTGTGTTTGCAAAGTTCAGACCACCGGCAGCCTGTGAAATGAGCTGATCCCTTTCAAGAAAGCGCACTCAGTATTGTCCCAGGCACCGCTGCCCTTCCTCTGGCACGGCCTCCCCCTACTCCTGCAGGGCCTCCCCCTACTTCTGCAGGGCCTCCCCCTACTTCTGCAGGGCCTCCCCTGACTCCTGCACGGCCACCCCCACTCCAGCACAGCCTCCCCCTGCTCCACGACCATCCCCACTCCTGCACAGCTGCCCTTGTTCTGGCACAGCCTCCCCCTACTCCTGTGCAGCCTCCCCCTACTCCGTCACGGCCTCCCCCACTCCAGCACACAGAGCCCGCTGTTTTCTGAAGCAGGCGGTAGGCTATTACTTCGCCTCTTACTGGTTTTTTGTGTCTGTCTTTTTACCAGAGTGTCAATGCTCCTGAATTGTTCTTTCCTTCACCTTTTTAGTTTCAACAGTACATCCAGCTAAGGCCTCTGCTTTATTTTAATGCAGCTTTGAAGGGAACATAAATGTTAAACACAGAACCTGTAATGAACAGATGGCCTAAAGGGGTTGATAAGTTCAGGGAGACTTGATTCCATTTTCTGGACAAGTTGTAGTAGGAATGTTTAGCATTATAGCGTTTGGAGATTCTCATCCAAGATCATTGGCATATTTTGTATAGATTTATGTTTTACTCAAAAGTGAGTTTTTTTTTTTTATCCATTATTAGGAATTGAAGCCAAATCAAATTTGGAACAAAGTTTATTTAATATAGTTTTCTTTTAACAAGAAACAGAACTTATTTGACCTCATATATAATAAAATGTAATTTCTCAAAGTATTTTGGCCAAAAATAGTTCTTAAAAAGCAGCTTGAATTCTTTCTGCAGCAATCATCAGATAACTATACTCTGTTGTTTTACTATTTTCCTAGATTTTGAGTCAGAATTGTTTATTGTAAATCATGCAGTTTTTAACATATGGTATTTGTACAGTCAGCACCCACATTGAAAGGAGTTTTTCCATCAAGTTCTATTCTAAGGAGGTGATATTTCCTTATTTATCAAAGTAGCATTTGTGAACAAATAAAAGGCAGAAATTAAAATTTTTTAATCTCAGCAAAATACATTTAGGTATAAAAGATATATGTTGATTGCTGGTAGGCATGTCAAATCTTACATCTTAACCTGCCAAACTGCTAAAAACTCGGGTGTCACTTGAGTTAATAGTAATTTGAGAGATGTTTGGATTAAGACGGTGAGTATGAGAATATGTGGCTGGGAAATGTGCAGAACCCCTGTGCTGGAACCAGAGCAGCGGGGTCACCACCTTTGCCTTGCCCTGTAGCCCAGTGCCGACAGCACATCAGGGAGGGCCACTGTCCGCTGTGATGCCATATTGGCTCCCTGGCGGCATAGCGCTTCGACGCTGAGCGAGTGAGTGTCCATGGAGACGGGTGTGTGCGTGCGTGTGTGTGTGTGTGTGTGTGTGTGTGTGTGTGTGTGATATGCTGTAACTGTGTTTCAGATGGTAAAGGATGACTATGAAGATGATGCCCACGTTTTCCGGAAAGCAGCCAATGACATCACATCCCAGCTGGAGATTAATTTCGGTAACCTCCCTCGTCCTGGGCGTGGAGCCAGAGGTGGCACACGGGGAGGCCGGGGAAGGATCAGAAGGGTGGAGAACTACGGACCCAGAGCAGAAGTGGTGGTGAGTGTGTGTACTCTGTGACCTGGACGGTTTTCTGAAGGAGGTGAGAGGATGAGGGGGCCCCAGGCTATGCCACTGGGAGGCCTGTCAGGGTCTGCTGTACATTCCTGTATCTAGTGTGGGTCTGGCATCCAGGTGTTCAGAACAGTGAGGTCAGCAGCATGGACATAGTTGGATACAGACCATTCAGTGGCCGTGGCCTCCATGGTCACCGGGCACATCCACTGCTGTAAATGCACTCTCAGAACCAGAGAAAACTCACTCATCTGCATCAGACAAGTCCCCAGGCTTGGAATCCTATCAGATCACCTGACAGTTCCTAACTGTGATCCAATCATATGCCCTGTGCCCTTATGGTACTTTCAGGGTAGACAGAACCCTTCCAAGGCTTCAGGGCCTCCTTGTGACCTCCCCAAGCTCACCTTGTCACCTCAAACCATTCTTCCCTGCTCCTCAGCCAACACTGCTCTACCTCTAGTTCTTCACACAAGCATGTTCCTGACCCCACGGAGCATCTGCACCTGGTGGTCCTTCTGCCCATTTGCCTGCTCACCTAGAATAGATCCTCTCACCTTGCTTCCTCAGAGAAGTCTTCTTTGGTCACATTTCCTTCCAGACCAGGTCAGAGTCCTTGAGCAAAGAATTTTTTCTTTGAAGCATTGTCTTCATTTGTAACTGTATTCTCACTGGTGTGATTGTTGATCAGTGTCTGTTGTCTGTACAGTGGATGGACACAAACCATGTCTGCTTTTGCTCATTATTGGTTTCCCCAGTGCCCAGCACAATTTAAGTGTATAGTAGGCACTTTGTAAATGTTTTATAGACAAATATATGCATACTGTTCTCTTCTAGCTCAGACCTGCCCACAGGCCCCCACCTCTTCACCATCAGGTTACCCTGTTTGAGGATCCATATTCCCTTTGCTCATTCACTGAGGCTTATCTCTGGAAGAACCTTTTCTTCTAGAAAACCTTACCTAATGGTGATGTGCATTCCACCTCCAAATAGCAGTGGGTGCCCCTCCTGTAGGCCATTCATAGGCCATCTGTTGCTGAAGTTACCAGGCTGTGACTTCCTCGGGGCATCTCCCCTGACCCCAGGGAACCCCAGGTCAGGCAGGAACTGCTTCTAATCAACCTTGTATCTCCATATAGTAAATATTCTAAATCATGTTTATTGGATGGTGGAGGTGCCAGATACAAAAAGGGTCACTCGGTAAGGGTTTGTGGGAGGAAGGGAGGGAGGCAGGAACTGGTGGCCATTTTGCAGAGGGGACAAGAGCGAGTCTGAGAAGGGACCCTTCCGCACCCCCCCTCTCTGTGTCTCTTCCCACTGGGAGCCTGCCTCTCCCTACAGTGTTTGGGCCACACCCACTGTCAGCGCCCACCTGGTTGAGAGCAGGCATGTGTTTCTCAGAGGGCTCTGCCCAAGTGGCAATGGGTAAAGTGAATGTTGGTTTAAAAACTTTTCTTTTCTTCTTTAGACACAAGACGTTGCTCCCAACCCAGATGACCCTGAGGACTTTCCTGCTCTGGCCTGAGAGAGCCCTATTTCCCTAGCAAGCTACAACAGCATTGGCATACCTATGAAGAGACTTTTCTTGGTGTGGGGAAGAGTCAGACTCTAAGAACAATAGATGTTGCTTTTTCCCGTTTAGTGTGAATTCATTGCACTTTTTTGGCCTAGGGGCTGTGGGGTAGGGATTTCTCTAGACACAAGGCAGCAGTTCCAGTTGGGGGGGTGGGGGGTTTAGTCTGGCACTTTCCCAAGAAGGTGGAGAATGGTGATTATTTTTTTATTTAAATAATTCCAAATGAAGTTCAGAAATAATGTTTAAAATGTGTACATAGAGATTGTATTGAATCCTCCACAAAAACCTGGAGAGTAAAGATGTAAAATAGAATCTACAGAGACTACTTCATAAGGTGTATAGATTGGGAAGGCTGTGTGCTTTAGCATTAGAGCAAATACATGTAACACCGACCATTAATTGAAAGCAGTCACAGCCTAGTTTCCAGAGACTGACGAAGTAAAATACACCTGTACTTACTGTTTACTTGTGTTACAGTCTCCTGGAAGTTTTTGAGTTTTGGTTTTCATTTAACCGATAATTTTAAATAGCTGGTGGGCAGCCATTGGCTACCACTCTGTGACAGAGAATTAGGAAAAGTATTGTTTTTGGGTTTTTTTTAATGGTGATTTAAACTACCTCGTGGTTTCTGTGTGTATGTACACACGCATACACGCACGCTTAGTATAAATGTGCATATTTAGTGTTTGGGTGGTTTTCAGGATGAGTATTAAGCGTATGATTTTTAAAATCGTTATTTAACCCATTGATCAAGAGAAAGGGGGTCCAGGCAAAATAGTGTTATACCTTACCATCATATCCTTTTCTCCCCTAGAAACTAATATCTGAAATCAGTGCCCATGTACAGATGCCCTCTGTCCTTGCCTGGCAAGACTTGTAAATAGTATTTATTGAACACCGTGTGCAGTTTTTCTCACCCAGCCCATACACCAGTTCGAGTTCCTATTTCTTGCCTTTGGTGAACGTTTGGGGTTGGGGGCTACCTCAGAGTTTCAGTAACTCACCGAGTCCTGCCATGCCCAGCAGAGTGAGTCCTGCCAGAGCCTGAATTTGGCCGAGCATCCGGGGCAGGGACTGGGGCGGAGGCAGCTGTAAGCTGCGGGCAGCTGGGGGTGATGCTCTCTCCAATTGACTGCAGAAACTGAAAATAACCTTTGCCTGTTGTCACAGTTAATATGCTTCTGTTGGAATCTGAACTTGGTCCCAGGATCTGTGCTTTCCCCCGCTTTGCTATACTGTTTAAGATGGCTCTGAACTTGAACCCAAGTGTAAATAAAGGTTGGTATTCCCTCCTAACTGTGTACAGAAAGCTGAATCCTTTTGGTCACTCCCAGGTCAAGAGAAAAGAATGTGGAAAAAAGCCCAGTAGAAGGAATCGGCTGACCTCCCTGCCATATGACAGTTAAGGACATTTGCTGTGGGTGACTGTCCACCCTTGGTCTCTTATTACTAAATTAATATCTGAATACTAAGATATATTAACTGATTGTTTTATTTCCTCTCCCTGGAAAGGACACAGTGAGTGGGAGTGACCTGATGTAAGTCAAGTCTCAGGAGAGTGAATGTCACATTTAGCCATAATGATCAACTGGTACAGCATGAGGGTGTGTCTTTCCTCAGCAGGCTTGATGCTGTGACATGAAGTTACTCTGCCCACCTTGGCTCTGAAGATAGGCAAAACAAAGATCCCTTTCAATAAAATTCCCTGATGTTGTAAATAGTGGCTGAAAAGCCCATAGCACTGGAATTAATACTGTATTTGCAAATACCGCATCCTTCTTAGATGTACTGAAGATTCCTGTGCCATGGAACAGTCTTGGGTCCTGTAGTTGGAAACCGTTCTGGGGGATAGGGTACAGTTTCTGAGCCTGTAGAAGGCTTTGCTCACCAGGACTATGTCTTGCCAATTGGTGGGGTAGATAGATAATTGGGTTTGGTCCTGTGGTTGTCCACAGTGCCCCAGAGAAGACCAAGCAGAAGCAAAGAGCAGGGGAAATCCCTAACATGCCATAAGGAAAATCAAAGCAGGCAGGAGGCTTATGTTTGGATTTATACACAAGGCAAGGCCTTCCTGATCCAAGTTCCTCTTTTGAGGTGGGTGTAGTCCTGTTTCTAACAAGTAACAGTGAACAAATTGATCCCACAAAAGAAAACTAGTGTGTCAGTCCCCAAGACTCTTGGAAAGCAGACGTCAAACATGTTTGAATGCCAAGGTCAATGTGCCGGCCCCACTCTGGGGGGACAGCAGCTGAAGATGGCAGGGCGGGGGGGGGGGGGGGGGGGAGGAGTCCCAGGGCCTGGAGGTTGGGGGAGCCTCACAGAGAGGTGTCGCCCCTGAAGGAAGCAGGGGTTGGCACCAGTCTTGATTGGATGAAAACCTAAGCTGCTTATCTGACAAGGTCTGGGAAGAGGCAGACTCCCTACAGAGGCTACCGCCAGGGAAGCGCCTCAGGAAGGTTAAAATCATGCATTGGATGTTTTTAACATCTGGCCAGGCTACTTGAGAAGCTGTACATCTTTAGCCTAATGTTGCTGATAAGCATTTGATGTCTTCATTCCCATGCAAGGCAAGGCCCTCAGAGCCCAAGAGGCCGCAAGGGGGACCCGCACTTCTAGTGCTGGTCACTAGTTCAGGGCTTTTCCTCTCGGTTGGCTAGGTCCTCCGGGCCACCCCAGTGCAGGCACTGTTTTTCTTTTGAGACAGTACCATGTGGTGCTGGTTAAGTCCTATGGAGCTACTGGACCTGGGTCTCAAGCTGGGAAAGGTCAGCCCTCTTCTGAGCCATTCAGGAGCCACGCTGCTGACAGCAGGTGGGGCTTTCCTCCCCTCTGCATGGCATCATGCAGCCAGATGAGCATAGTTTCACTGTGAGAGAAGACCTGCCCATTTCCTTTCACTGCTGCTGTGTCTCAGCCTCCACAAGGGTCACGGTTCGTGCAAACAGCCACTCGGGATCTGCCCTCCTCTCCAGATCCTCCGACACTGGCCTGAGGTCAGTGTCCTCAACATGCCCCACACGTCTGAGGCTTTGCCTAGCTTTGTCCCAAAGGGGTCTGTATTTATGTGGTGAAGAAAATGAGGAAGGGAAAAAGGTATTTTAAAAACGTCTTTATTGTAGGGGCACCCAACTGACTCGGTAAAGCATGCGAATCTTGATCTCGGGGTTGTGAATTCGATGACCATGTTCAGTGTAGGAATACTTAAAAAAAAAGTCTTAGAAAAAATATATATCGTAAAACAATATGGATACAAATGCAAATTTCCTTGTAACACCACCTAAGAAACTGATTTTCCCAGAAGCCTGTCCAGTGCCCATGCCAACCACAGCCTCCCCCTCCCCTGAAAGGAACCACTGTCCTTAGTCCCAAGGGTCATCCCTAACATTAAGGCTTTGCCCTTCATTTGGATGTCTTCTACATCTGCAGGCTCGCCCTCCCACCCTTGGTGCAGAAACTAGCGGCGTGAGGAGACGAGCAGTGGTGGAGTGGCTGCTGTGTGCGGTCTTGCAACTGTCTCATGCTTTCCAGTCAGGGAACGGGAAGGACAGTCTTCTTGGTCCTCTTAGTCCCTAGCTAGCGCCTGATGAGGAGATAAGGCAGAAACAAGATCCAGCCCTCTAGCCCAGTGTTCCTTCCACACTCCCAAAATTACTTCAATTACTAGTCCCCAGGGTAAAGCTGCTAGGAGAGGGGCAAAGGCCAGAGGACACAGGTTCCTCTGCAGGGGATAAAGGAAGCCACAATGAGTACCTGCTGTGTGCTCAGGGGCAAGTAACATGGTGACCACACACAGCAGTGGCATAAGTGAGTCCCTCTTGAACACATTCTCCTGAAAACACGATGGGATTACAAGTGTTCTTAGAGGGGCACCTAGGTGGCTCAGTCGGTTAAGCCTCGGACTTCGGCTTAGGGCATGATCTCACAGTTTGTGGGTTCGAGCCCCGCGTCGGACTCTGTGCTGACCGCTCTGAGCCTGAAGCCTGCTTCGGATTCTCTTTCCCTCTCTGCCCCTCCCCCGCTCACTCTCTCAAAATAAACATTAAAAAAAAGTGTTCTCAGCTTTATTATTAGATCTCCTGCACAGGTGGAGATGGCATGACTTGAGAGGCCACGAGATTAGGTTCAAGGTCACCAGTGAGGCACTGGTGGAAATGAACAGAAGTTTGGCTCTCCCGGGGGCTTCATGGAGCCTACAGGGTCCAGCGGCTGCTTATGCCTCTCCTAGGCCCAAGCTGCTCCCTGCCTGTCTCCCAAATGCTCTGGAAACCCTTTTCCTCAGCCACAACGCTGCTTGTGACTCAAGGTGATGGAATTTCCCCAACCAAGCCACAATGCCTTCTAAGCATTTTGCAGAAATGTGGCCTGATTTCAGAGCACAGAGTCATCTGTAAGTGGGAATGCCTGTCAGGTGAGAATGGAGTGGTGTCAAGGCGCACATCAGTCTCCAGGGCTCAATGAGGGTAGAGAGAACTTTCCTTGAGAACAGCCACCCCACCAGGGGCACTGAGAACACCTCCACCTCATGGGTGCACTGCTCAACCCAGGGGAGCTCACCCACATGGATACACCCGCACGGCCATGTTAGTGGCCCTGGCCTGCATTTCACCTGTCTAGATACTGGGAGCATCCGAGCAACAGGGAGGAAAACTACTCAAGTATCAAAGTAAGTCCTACATTCTCAGCCATGCAAAATGACCACCACCTGCGTGTTTGGCGGTGAGGGAAAGTGAGGGGAGAGCAAGCACGGTGGCTGGAAGAGTTTTCAGTAAGAGGGAAAAAGCAAGGTGGGTAGAAAGGAAGCAAGAGAAATGTGGAGGCTGCATAGCCTAACACGAGAAGTGGGGATCCCTACCCTTACTGCATCCCAACCCAGGAACCTGTGACCAGAGCAGAAAGACAGCCCTCAGGGATTTTAACCAAGGATCTGTAGATGCCCAGAGCAGGGCCTTGGAATGACTGGTGAACGGGCTCTGAAGCGGGACACCTGAGGGGGCGCCCTTCGCACTGCATCTGTATGAGCAGCGCCCCTGGAGTTGAATGCTGCACAGCCGGGGAGGCCACAGAGGGCCTGCCCATGAACTCTTCAAGAATTTTGCATTAACTTTTCTGGGGACACAGACCAGCTTCCACCAAGTCAGTCACAGGGGCCCCTAATGTAAGAAAGCAAGGAACGCTACTTACTGGGGATCTGCCACCAGAGAGGAGCCATCCCAGTCACTCCTCCAGGCCACCTACTGGTAGGCCCAGCTCTAGCCTCAGGCTGAACCCTCAATACCCAGTGGATAGAAGACACACTTGCTGAGGCTGAGGCACACGCTTGAGGAAACAGGCTTAAATTGCACCTGGAGAGACTTTCTGTTGGTGAGCATTGTGCTGTCCAGGAGAGATCTTCTTGGGAGGCCTAGTCTTTGCGGATCCCAAGCCAGATTAAAAGCCGGTCTAGAAAGGTTACAGCTTGAGACGGCCAACTATCACTGCAAAAGGGAGAAGATAGAACGAGTTGTATTTATGACACCAGAACCTGTCTTAGGGAGTCACTGGGTGTGACAAGGACTAGTTTAATATGGCAGCTAGAGAAAAGACTCCACGGTGCACACTGTAAACTCCTTAGTTAACTGCAAGGCAAATCTGGGGTTGGCCACAGCAGAATCACCCTGAACATGAGTGCTCCAGGGTGCTGGAATCAGGCCCCTGCTCTGTCCACTCCTGTTTAAGAACCTGTCAGCCACTGGCCTGCCTACAGAGCTCCCATGTGTCATGTAGCTCTGTCACAACACACCCCTCACTCTCAAGGATGGAGACCTCTCCGTGGCTCCACATGGCAGGAGATATGCTAGGCTCAGGCAGGAAGGCAGTTCGCTCACTGTCTCAGAGCCCCCGGCCCCAGTCTCACAAATACTCATGAACCCCATTCCTGAGGGCCAAGCCCCCTCTGCTGCCCCCTTCATGAGTGAAACCTTTCCTCCAGCCCCTTCTTTTGCCCTCTGGGGTTTGCGCCAGAGCAGAACAGGGCAGGGGGACAATATTCACTTCAGCAAGGTCCTAAGAGCAACTGTTTCTGTTTCCATGACATTGCCCAATGAAGCTGTATTTGAAGCTGATCAGCAGTTCCCAACGGGGGGGGGGGGGGGGGGGGGGGCAGCACTGCCTCCTGAAGGGGGCTGACAATGTGCGGGGGTGTCTGGACTATCCAATGGCTGAGAATATGACTGGTATTTAGTGGGTGGGGATGCCAGACTGGCTACATTGTCTGGAGAGTCCCACACAAGGAAGAACTGTCCTGCCTGAAAAGTCATCTTGTTTTACATGGAGAAACACACCCATGATGAGAAACACACCCATTGTCTTTCTCCAAGTAAAACAATGCACAAACCATACCATCTCCTCTACTCTTTCTTTTCCCACCCAAAGCCTCTCCCTGTTTAGAAACGTGACATTTGGTAGTATAAGAATTCGAGGGACCAAGGCCAGTCCCTGGGGGTGGCCAGCCCACGTGGCCTCTGGTCATGCTGGGTGAGAAGCCTCCTTACCTGGGAATTTCAGTGTGGATGGAGCACCTGTCATCCAGAAACATGTCAAAGCCATGCAGACTTGCTAGCAAAGAGACGAGACACAGTTAGAGGCAAGGCCAGGCAGTGTGGGAGGATCTCCGTTCCTACACAGGCTGGGCCAGCACCCCCAGTGAAGAAGCCAGAATGTCTGGAGATGCACTTGGATGGGTTTTGCCCAGAGTCCATTTTGTTCTCCCAAAAAACTGAGAAAAATAGACTGTGATAGGTACATATTATGCCAACTACTTAGAAGACAAAAGGCCCCAAATCTAAATAATGGGGCAGCTAAGAGTTAGGACCAGATACGGCAGCGGGTAATGGTGACCCATGACCTAATAGCACTAAGGCCAGTGTCCTACTATTAATTAGCCATCTCAGCCATGCCCCGACAGCTGATGCTAAGGGGACTGTCCACTGTCACAGACCTTTTCAGAGCATTAAGACAGTATTTTTTTTTTTTTTTTATTAAACACAACATATGTATGACTCTTTGGATGTGTCAAGCACTTGTTCTAATGAACAAATATTAACCAAGTTAATAATTAATCCTCATCTGTCTCCCTGGCTAACAAGCAGCAAAGGTTTGCACGCAGCCTAGGTCCAGAATCCATGCTTTGAACAATTATAATAAGCTGCTTTTTGACACAGCATATACCAACAAAAGCTTTAAATTTTTGCACATCCTTGACCCAGGAGACATGCCTTTTGTAAGAATTTCTCCTAAGGAGATAACCAGCACCGACCAGGAAGAATCCACACAGGAGAATGTTTAATCAATCTGTACTAGTGAAAGGCCAGAAACTACCCACGGGGGCAAGCATGAGGAGAGACCATGCCGAAGTCTTGGCGACCTAGAGAAGGTGAGTATTATGTTCATGGAGAATTCTTGCCACCACCCTGCCTTCCCAAGCACAACAAGTGTGCTCAGACGCATGGGAGGAAATGGGAGCAGTGGATGGATGGGACGCCTCCACTGGCCTAGGGCCCAGGCTAAGGCACACTCACCTCCCTTGATCTTTTAATTCCAACGCTACGCATTTAGCAGTCCGATTTTACAGATGAACAAAGTAAGGGGCAGGAGGCAGGAAAAGGATGCCTGAGACCACAGCATGAGCGGCAGAGCTCATTTCAGAGCACACACTGGCTGCTCTTTCCACATTGACTTGCTAACTCCATACACTCCGGGGCCTCATGAAGGGGCCTTTCTACTTAACTCTACCCCCACCCTAGGTCATTTACCTAATTATGTACAGAAAATTACCTTAAATGTAGGAAAAAATTAATTTATTGAAAGCTATGTACCAGCATGTTTTAAATGCTTTGCATGGATTACATCATTTAATTATCCCACTAACTGTTAAGATAGGAATCCCTTTCCTTCCCATTTTACTTAAGAAACAGAAGCAGAGGGGTTTAGCAAATTGTGTGTGTGGTAGGTGGCACCAAATGGCATTGTCGACAACAGAGAGGGAGCATCTACAGGGCCAGGGTCTCCATGGCTCATCACCCACACTGCACAGCCCTGCAAGACGGAACTTGGGGTTTCATTCCGAGTCTTCCAAGTGTTAGGCCCTTGCCACGCCTGCCCCCTTCACAGCACTTACATACTTTGGGCAGCTTCGCAGATGCCAATCAACTGAACTTCACTGCTCGGCAGGAGGGTGCACGACCTGGAGGGGCAGGTAGCCGCTGCAGCTTTCAACAACAGGGGACAGAGCTTGCGAATCACACTCTGGGGGTAGCAGTGCCTGCTAGAAGTCTGGATGGGGCATGAGTGTGGGGGTCCCTGTGGTTTGTACTTTGAAAACCTGTATCCGAGCACGAGTGAGCCGAGTTCCTTTGGGAATGGGCCAGCATTCCTAACAGAGCAAGCTCCTACATCCCAGACACATCCTCTGAGTGGTGGTGTGGGCATTAGGTCTTCAGGATCCAGGCCAGCACGAGACGGTCAGAGGGGAGGCAGGCAGACGGCACCGTGATGGCATCCAGAGTTGGACATCAGAATGTAGGTGCCTGGGCAATGGTCCTGCCCCTCGCTTAGCTCTTTACTCCTGACCTTGGCAGGTAATGTAAGGGCCTGATTTATGTGTCTTATCCTCAGTAATTTCCACAAAGTCAAACCTTGGCATAATTTGAGTTGGTGTTGGGTGTGTACAGATTGACTTCATAACAGGAGCCCTCACGCACCATCTTATCTTGGGGAAGGTGTTATGGACTGAACTGTATACCTCCACCCTCAAATTTTTAAGCTGAAGCCCTAATGCCTAATACCTGAACGTGACTATATTTGGAGACAGGGCCTTTTAAGAAGTAATTAAAATGAGACCATAAGGATGGACCCTACTCCAATCTGACTGGCGTCATAAGGAAAAGAGGACAGACAGGACACCAGGAATTATAGTGCACAGAGAAAAGTCCAAGGCCAGCGGCATCAGAAGAAATAAACTCTGCCAACACTTTGATCTTGGGTCTCCAGCCTCAGCACTGAGAGGAAATAAATTTCTGTTGTTTCAGCCCCCAGGGTAGTAAACTAATACAGTGGTTATATCCACTTTATATTCTGACCATTGCCTACTACAATTCAGAATGGTAAGTGAATACAGTAAACTGGAAGGCTGTTTGGTTAACACTTTTAATTATATGATTATAATTATACAATTTTCACTATTCAGTATTTCGTATAAAACCAGTTACAATACACAAGATTTTCAAACTCGACAATACGTATCAAACTACATAGATATGCAAAGTTTACACGCCATTATGAAGCTTTATCTTAAAAATACCTTCAGGAAAATAAACATTCATTCAACCAGTTCTCTTGGCTTTATAAAATATGATTAGAAATATACATTTTAATAAAAAAATCAAGACAATGACTGACCAAATACTGATTAATCAGTTACATTTTAAAACTTTTTAATAATCTGTACATGAGTGCAGGTTAGATAAAAGTCTGCAAATTATTAATATAAAACTGCAGTACTATAATCAGATGAACATACCTGCTGACAGTTATTCTACTGGGCAGTTAAGGAGGTAATTTCTTACACAGTATAGGTGAATTGTCCAGTCTTTTAAATATATCTGTAGTATTTCCACTTAGGAACATGAGGAATACTCAGATTTAGGAGAAATGGAAGAGCAGCAGCTAGCCTTACCAGGACAGTTTTAGCGGGAGATAGCTATTAAAGAATCAAAATATGCTTTTAAAGTTGTTTTTCATGAGCACTGCTTTCCAAAATGCAATTACTTTAAAAAATGTATGAAGAGGAACAGTTAAGCTACTTTTAGAACAAACATCAAAAGAGCGCATTGCTCATTTGTCATGAATGGTGGTGATTCAAGCAAAGGGAAGCTTCCAGAAGCTCTTGGCACAACACCACCCAGAAGGCCCGACGGTCCGCAGGGCACACAGAACTGGCCATCGGGCTCCAAGGGCAAACATATTCGCCTCACAAGCACTCTTGGGAACTCCTCTAAAAATTGTCTGGGCCCAAGAAAAGAGGTAGGAATGAATGACCCCTGTGAGAGGGCAGGAGGGCAGAGAAGAAAGCAGGTGGGTGACAGGCAAACGGGGCCAGGCCGAGAGCAGAAAGATGCTGGAGACTAGCAGAGCAGCATGCCGCCCAGATGCGGCTATGTGGACAAGGCAGGCTACGTGTTTCAGTGAGGCACTGCTCAGGATTAACCCCTCTTCACAGACAGCTCAGAGAGATTTCTAGTTTTTCTTTAGCATTACAAAAGAGAAGTCTGTCTATACTTCTAGGTACCCAGTTTTGCAGACACCCTTCCTTTGGACTGTCTTGGACTTTGGACATGAGTCCCCAAAAAGCTTCAAGGACACCTAAAAATATGCATTTCTAATTCTAATTTCAAAGAAACGGTCTTGCTGTACTTTCAAAGCTATTTAAGGCTCTTAAGTTTAAAGGAATCTCTCCATCTGACGTGCCCTATTTCATATTCCATAGCAACAGGGTCTTTCTATGACAAGGACTTGAAGTTAGAATCTCAGGAGATTCTGGGTGTGTTGAAGTTTCCATTGGGGGAAAAAAAAAGTCCACTCTTATTCATAGCAGAAAGAACTTTCCATCAGACCCAGAGACTTCCTGGATTCTAGAAATGCCCTCCAGTACATTTAATAATAGTGTGCTATGAAATCCACCGGAAGCACTACCCCAAGTCCTTGCTGTGTTCCAAGGACTGCTCCTTTATCAAATCACAGTTTCCTGGGACTCACTTTAGTGAGCCTGTTAAATAACAAGATTTTTTAGAAAGAGCCACAGTGATAGCAATTCTAGCTGGAAACTTGAGCAGCTGACACAAAAAGGCAATTTGTAAAATAAAAAGTACTGTGGTTAACACTGAAGCCCAGATTTTTACACTCTTGGCCAAGACATCAAATGGCTTATTCACTGGGAGGGAGACGGCACATTTAACTTGTTCTGATGTAATAAACAGCCAAACCAGGAAAAGTTCTGATGGAAGTTTGATTTTCATAACTACCTGGATTATTTATGCAGGAAATGGCCTTCAAAGATGTCAAGGGAAGAAGAATTGCCCTGAGAATTCAATGTTTTATGCAAGGGCATAGTCTGAATATTATTGTCTCCTAGCATGAGACATCTAATGGAATGTTTCTCCTCCCACCCAGAGCTTAGTGAAGAGAGGTCTTCCCATCAGGTAAGTGGGTCTTTGTGTCTATTCACTTCCAGGGATAGAAAACCACTTTTTTTTCTGAGATCTAGTCCCCAGCGTTTAAAAGCTGGCATGACACACCCCCATACTACCTGACAGGGAAGAGCCACCTGTTTGACCAAGATGATGGCACCATCTCCCCTCGAAGCCAGTCAATCTTATAATTTACTCCAAGAGAGTAAATATCGAAATGGAGCCACGGCCTTCCAGTAACTTTTTGCATTAACAGAGTAAAATCTGTTTATTCCAATCACTTCTTACTCCTCATAGTTTTGTTAAAAAGATAGCTTTTTAACAAAAGGAATTGCTTACTCGCCTGATTCATTCATCTTGTAAGGTGAAGGCATTTGCCTTCTGTTGCCTTTCCATATTGTATCTCCTGCTCTCCATTCTAGGATAGGCAAAAATTGGTTAACAATAACTAAAACCATTCACTTCTTATTATGGAGGTAACCAAGGTGACTGCAAAATATTCTTTTATTTTGGGCCCCCGTTTTTTGTTTTAGCAGCAAATAAATTGTTTTTGTGATTGCTTTTTATCACAGACTCTGCTGTGTTTCTGGAGGGTGGAGGGGCGAAGGCACACTGAAAAGAGTTAGTTGTATTCCCCAACCAAAGGCAACAGTGAGTCTCTTATTTACAAACAACTGAAATCCAGATGCTAGTAACTGTCACTGAAATCAAAGGGTGTGTGAATGGCCTTAGGCTGATCACATAAAAAAAGAAACCCACAATGTTACAGAGAAAGACCTGAATAAAGCAGTACTTTTTTTTTTTAGCCATCGTTATTTGGGATGGCTGTTTCCAAGGGAAAACACCAACAGTGTTTTTTTTAATCATGCGTGGAAGGAAACAGGATTTTAATTTGTATGTATGACTGGGCAACCAAATCGTGGGCAGCCTTGGCATTCTCCAGTCCCTCAATGACATAAAGAGGAATGACTTACAACAATCTTCCGACTCTGAAGGCAGCGTCCCCTCCTGAGTCTTCTAAAGCTACCACTCATGTTCTCTTGCAAATTCGGCTGCCAAAGTACCACTTTGTATCACAACATCCAACAGTCCTCAAACACGGTTTTCACAGATTCTTGTTAATAAAGCACTCTTTGGTGGAAGACAAGCAGCTTGGGTACTTAACAGAGTTACCATTACAACAATATTACAAGTATTAAAGTGAAGATGTTTAAACCAAATAGTATCAAATTACAGAAAGTACCATTTCAGTAATGCCTGTTTTCTCTTTATAAATTTTGACACAGGGTGAACAGAAAATAAATACATAAAAAACCTCCATCAGATCCTCGCTTCTTCTGAAGGCCAGCAGCTAAAATGATTGCCATCACAGGGACACACGTGCACCACACAGACTAGTCAGCTCTCCTGACAACAGAGGGCTTTGATATTTACACCTGAGACTAAATTTACAATAGCTTTTTTTGTCGTTAAACTTGAGATGTTTCTACAAAAGGAGAGCTGGGCCTCCTTCAAGTCACTGCTTGTGCCCAAACTCATGTAGTTATTTTAAACTCCAGTGGACATTGTCTTCATTGAATAAACTTCTTAGGTGGAAAGCGGCTAAGGCTTTTGCAATTTTGTTTTGTTTCCAAATACATTGTGCTAAGTTCTGCTGTAGGTTTCTGTTCCTAGAGTCTTCCTTCAGTTCTGGTCACAGGTTTTTACTTAACGCAAGACTGTTTTAGTCCTTGAAATGGAGGGACTACAGGGGGAGAAAAAAAAGGATTTTACCATGAAGGTTTCCAAGTGTCCCGTATGTAGTTACCAAAGACAAGGAAGGCAACATAATAAAAGTAGTGACATGCTAAGAAGTATACACTTTGTATAATTCTTTAATGACAAGTATTTTGGAAAAGACAGTACAATATCAACCATAAAGTAAAGACAAATGGGAGAGAAAGGCAGAGCAGAAAAAGGTTCAGTTCTGCAAAAAATAAAAAAACAATAAAAACAAAGAAAAAAAGAAGGGCGGGCAGAAGCAGCAGAGCAATGAGAGTACCATAATGCCATTAAGGGCATTTGTTGCAAAGCATTCCTTTTCCTTCTTTCCCTCTGAGGAACCAGGCTGTGGGAAAAGCGGAAAGAACGAAAAGATAAAGAAGTGTTACTTGATTATTTCCAAAGCCAGAATTCGGTCACAGAAAAAGCTCTGGCACCTCAAGCAGTTTCCAGTTCAGCAGCACGGAGGGCACCCGCTCCCAGCCAGCCTCAGACTACGCTGCAGGTGGGGCGCATCTTGACGGATTCTCCTCTTACTTCCCTTCTCTCCTACCCCGGTTTATTATGTAAACTTTCAACTAACCAGCAGCTTTTAGAGAAGAACTTGAGCAAAAGGAAAGAGTCAGAGAAGCCAATTCCAGTCTGGAGGTGCCCCTCACTGGATGATGAGGCCACTTTATCAAAGTAGCTCATCTGAATCGATGACTTAGTTTTTGGAGACCCCAACAGAGTACTGAGTATAAAGGTCCAGGTTAACTGGTACAGCCAAGTGGGAAAATGTCTGGAATTTCAAAGGGAAATTAGTATTTTAGATGAGCAGAGGTAACCAGCATTCTTTTTTAAAAAGATATTTCAGGATATTTAGAGACAACATCCTGGGGCTTCTAGACGAATGGATTTTCAGAGATAATGGCAATAACTGAAAATTAAAGCCCAGAGGTGGTGGAATGGGTACTGAGATCTGAGACTGTAAACGGACAAGAAGCAGTGACAGGTGGGATAATGACAAAAGTCACAATTGAGAAAACTTGAAAAGCCAAGAAGTCCTAAATGTAGCTATTTCCAACTGAAGGGCTCGTGAAGACATGTTTTTCAGAGGCCTGTGCATTTATCTTCCCCCATATGAAAAATCAGGTGCAAAATACCCCAAAAGTCATAAATATTAGGTTGGTTTGACAGATGGAGCAGAAGGTGATGGTTCCAAATGATGCAATTTAGAATTAAACAAAATAAATAATTTGTCCATGACGAGTTTCTCAGAAAATGGATGAAGTTATAATTTAAAAAAAGAAAGAAAAGATTCCTCCAAAGAAATACCATAAGCTTACAGAAACATGTACTGGATGGTAAGTTGTGTGAAGACACAAACCGAATTGAATGTTATCAAATGAGATGGCTGGAGGTCCTCAATCAGATGCAGAGTGATGAAATTTTCAAGACTCTAAGAGAGCTCATCAGAGACTGGAAAACAGTCCAATTCTTTACTGGATTTAATAATTCTTAAAAGAGAAACATGAGAACGCATTTACAGATCTAACAGGAAGTGAGAGAGGGAGAAGATTTACTTCTTCAGACTTGAGAAAAGGGATGAGGAAGGTGCCACAGAGATGCCTCTCAGCCCCAAGGGTCAGTGTACTCCATCCACCACCAGATACTCCAGTGCTCTGGGCCTGAACCGCACAACTCTGTCAGAGCAGAGCTTGACACCCGCTGGGTAGGTTTATGTGTGGCTCACGTTCAAGGGATACAGGAGGGAATGATCATCTACCAAGAAAGAAACCTGGTGGCATTTCTTCCCAGCAACAAAGATTTATGACAACACATATTTTTTCAGCCTCCAAATAATTGCATTTTCAATGTGTTTGTGGAAAAGGCCTCCCAAGTTGTAGAGCCTCTCAGTAAACTGTCAAAAATCAGAAAGCCAAATCAGTGGAAAGTGAGTTTAGGTGAGGTCTCATCCTGGAAGCCTCTAAGAAGAAAATAGAACATGGGAATGAAAGGTCAGGTTCCTACGGCAGAACAGATGATGTGAGAACACCAACCTGCAAAGAGAAGGCCTCACAGGTGGGGGTAACAGGAGACTGGCAACCCTTGTGCCTCCTAGGTATTTATTTTATACTGAGAAGTATACTGTATCATTTCCTTGTATTGCTGTCTAAAGCAAAGTTTTCTATTCAATACTTTATAATTACTCAACAATCTTGTATTATTTTGTCCTCAGATTATGCACAAATGTGTTAATTCCTTCATTACTCTCCAACCAAAAATGACTACTATTCAGTAGGATAAAAGCTTCAGGCTAACTGCTTGGCTCCCTCAGCTTCCACTATTTCCTAGAAGGAGGAAGTGGGACCTGTATGTAATGTATTTGCCTTTCTTTTGTGAGCTGTAGGTGGGTCACAGTTAAGGTAATGTGAACACAGGTCAAAGCTCCGTAAGAGGCCAAGAAGACCCTGCATGAAGGGGGCGTGTGTAAACACACTCGAAACCCAGCTTTCTCTCATTAGTTTATTTCTTCTCCCCTCCCAATCTCTGAAAGTCCCATTTTGAGAATTTAAAAGAAGACTTTTGGTTTTCAGCACTATGCCACATGCCTGGAAACTGCTTTGGGCCATTTCAAAATTCAGTTAAGTGTATTCAGTCTGAACTCTACTTTCAACCCCTCAAAGCATCTGGCCCAGGGACCTCAGGCAGATGCTCACTGCAATCAGGAACCACCTCTGCTGAGAAGCACACGTTTAGATCACTAGACAAGACCTAGATGGAAAAAGTGCCGCGTGGCCACGCCCCTCAGAGGAACGTGGTGTGACTGGGCACGCGTAGTCCCGGCTCCTGGACTCTATTCCTCTGTAGCCTGAAGAGCACAATCCAGAAAAGCAGAAAGCAGAATTAAATGTGCAAGACACACTCAAAACTGTAATAGAAGCCTGAGTAAGTATACCTAAAAAGAATATGTTCATTCAAAACATGTCTAACTATCCCCCACAGCAGGCTTTTTATCTGAATTTTTAATAGGGTAATTCACCTGAAAGTGTCGAAGTTAAAATGCTCCCATTTCTCCCTACTTACTGTAAAAAAGTTGGGAGGAAAATCAAATGATAAAATAATAAAAATCCCTGGGGAGCCTGAGTGGCTCAGTCGGTTAAGTGTCTGAATTTGGCTCAGGTCATGATCTCACGGTTCATGAGTTCGAGCCCCGCGCGTTGGACTCTGTGCTGACAGCTCAGAGCCTGAAGCCTGCCTCAGGTTCTGTGTCTCCCTCTGTCTGCCCCTCCCCTGCTTGCACTCTGTCTCTCGCATTTTTTCAAAACTAAATAAACATTAAAAAAAATTTTTTTAAATAATAAAAATCCCTAACTACCCTACCAGCCAGAAGAATTGTTAATATTTCAGCATTTCTGTTATCTTATTTCCATACATGCATAGAAACATATGCATATACACTTAAATATATGTATAATTTATAAGCTTATATACTACATATATGTATGAACATATACATATATTTGTAGAGGTATGCATTTCTATAAAGTATATTGTACATTTATAAAATTAGAGTAATACTTCCTAATTTTTATATGTGTGGCTCTTTTCACTTACTGCTTCATGAGCATTTATCCAAGCCATTAAATTTTCTGTAAAAGCATGATTCTTGATTCATTTGGGATAATTCAACAATCTTTAGCCCATTTCCTCTTCCTCATGGTTATAAATAATGTTCTGATATTATAATGTACCTAAGACCTTTTGTCAGTATTTCTCTATTATTCTTCTCAGTGGAATTAAGAGAGTAAAAAGAACTATGAATATTTGATACCTTTCTATGAAAAACTCAAAATCCCCAAGTCATGAGTTGGTGCTCTCAAATACTTGTACTAAGGCACTATCACATTCTGATGTAAGTAAAAGTCTGTAGTGAAACTGTAGAAAGAATTAGCAAAGAGAGGAAAATGGCAAAACTGAACAATTCCTTAAACACAAACACATACACACACCACAGAGTTCTCTGGTTTGTAGTGAGTCCCTCAGGAAACAGGCTGCTGGGCCCTGCACCCCGGAGACTAACTCGGCTGTCCCACAGCCTCAAAGACAAGAAGGCAAGAAGTTAAAAAGAAACAAGGAAAATAGGGAAGGATGTTTTAAAGTCTGGTTTAGACTATCTTCAGGCCGGTTGTGGTCTATTATAAGACAGGCGCTGGGCCATGAGCACAGGACCACACATGTTAACACCAGGCAATGATACATAAACACAAAAAGGGTACCTGCCTTCTTCTATTCATAAGATGACAGTTAAGTATGTTATCTGCTCTTCCCTCAAAAGGGAACTGCTTCTGGAATATGTTAGAAATGAAATGTCTGCCTTTAGTTCATGATAAACATCCAAATGCAACAGTAAGTAATGGATTTGGTCATGGAATGTGTGTATTTTCTTGTCACAGCCTGTAATAATGAAGGAAGGGAAGGTGCTGGGCTCCTGGTGAAAGCATGAGCCCCCATGGGTGTGGTGTGGACTGTGGCTAAGAGACCAGGCCCTAGGTAAAAAAGGATCCCAAACTCACTGGAGTTCTCATATTCCACCATCACACTTATTTGCAGCTAATTCTCCAACAATTATGCTGTATCTGCTATACAGAAAAATTTCCTTTGAGTCCTGACAGAGAGAGCTTTGGAAATTCAAGAACTTATAAGTACAACACTCTCAACTTCCCCATATTCTGACCCCGAGACACATCTCCAGTGTTCAGAACCACCTCTGAAAAACAAAACAAACCCTACATTAAAAATGGCCCAGATTTTCTTAGATGATGAACAAGTCAAACACATTTGATTAATTGTCCATCTTAGGGACTGTGCTTTCTCCTCTCTTCCTCTTTTCATTTCTATATCCAGAAGATTAAACTGGAAAACCAATGCTTGGAACTTTTCAGAAGAGTAGGATTCTTTTCTCACCTTTTAAAACTGCTTTTTCTTGAAGCAGATCTGGTGGTTCTTTTAGTAATGCCTGCACTGCCAGAAATGTTAGGTTCAGATGTTTTACAGCTCTGAACACTGGACTGAAGAATTACTCTGAAAACAGTTGGAAAAAAATAAGATTATATTCACTGAAACAATTTTCAAATACCTGACAGAGGAAGGCATTGTTGTACTTTAGTGCAAATTATTTTATTGAGAATTCATAGGATTTTCCGTAAACACACTTGCCAATAAAAATCTGAAACACATTTTCACATCAAAGACTTTTGAATGAAGCATCTCATTTCCCCATAAAGGTTATACAAAGATAACCAGAATATACTTTGCTTTTGGAAAACAAATGACCTGGCATTTTAAGCAATTCCCACACCAAAGAAATCAATCAATAAAACAAATCTTTGTGTCCCAAAGTAAAAGTACGTTCTCAGAATTCTACTCTTGAAAACAAGATTTCATTTAAAAACCCCAAATTCTAAAGAATATGAACATAAAAATCTACAATAGTCACTCTTCAGAGGTGAAAGTAAGGGCAATAAATGCCAAATCAATACTAATTTTATATAATATTTCAAATTTTAAAAATATGTTCAAGCAAAATTTGAATTTGTCTGGATTATAACCTACTTAATTAAATCATTAAGCACCATTAACATGAATACAAAACTGTTTAAATTCTGTGAAAAACCTGATTTAATTAAACTCTAAAATAATCTCAAGGAACTGATGCCTATGAGTGTAGGTTGCCCAGGAGGCAAATTCATGAGTCAGAAGAACACCCTCAGATAAAAGCCCACATAGAGGACCTTGCTCAAAAGTAGAGTGTGTTTCGTAATTCCTCACTGAATGGCCACAGGGAAAACAGAAAACATCAAAAGATTTTATATGCAATTCTTTCCTTCAAAAGATAATGGCGAAAACAATGAACTGCGTGGGCACACATACATTTATACGTACTCAACTTTTATTTATCTGTAAGAGAAAACACTGCCTTAATAATAAGCTTCCTCTTTTCATGTCCAACTCACAAGAGTAAAAAGAAACCATTACAGCTAACTAGTAGTCCTACCTCCTATGCCTGTGTTACCACCATATAAGTTACTAACCAAGGCCAGGTCCTTATAATGTAGCAAAGATTAGCAAATTTTTAATATTATGCAAACCACAGCATATTCAGCATCAGCATTTAGTAAAATGCTAAACTTCTCATCACTAAAAACACAATGGTGGCATTGTCCCAGAGCAGAAGCCTGGGGGCCAGTGGTTTTCAAGCTGTTTAGGGAAGGGTGGGGGAGGGGTGGGGCTACTCTCAGCGGTTTTGCTGTATCCCCAGAGTATTTCCTAGAGCCTGTGAAAGGGCCTTCCATCTCAGAGGGAAACTGATTCTGGGTAAATGAGCCAATGCTCAACTCAGAATTTCTCATAAAGTTTTATCACTCTAATAAAATAGAAAAGGTACATGCAGACATAGTTGTTTGATCAAAGAAGGCAACCAACCGCAGAGGCATATGAATTCTACCTCTGAAACCAAGGATTTATTTAAAAATCTGATTATATCAAGTGGAGAGGGAAGGGCAGGAGACTATTTAATAGTCTCTGTATCATTAACAGGATCTGAATATAGAATTTTTCATAAAATAAAGCACAACGACAAAACTTCTGCTATTTCTGAAGCCCAAGCCCAATGTGTGGTGCCACTGCCACAGTGGTCCTGAAGCCTTGCACCTGCTCAGCAAGGCTCCTGGTTTTTATCTCCATTTATACAGAGAAAATGAGACTCCCCTTAGCTTTTTGGAAATACCACATCTACTTTTCAAATAATTTGAGGCCACTTACGGCCAAAAGTATAGATAGTCACCACACTGTGAAATCATTAATATGAGAATAGAAACAAGAGCCAATATATTACTTGCTTAGGAAATTTAAGACAACTACTATGAAGGTTTACCATCTGAAAACAGAAATCACTGCTAAATCCAATTTTAGGCTGACAGGAAACATCTTTTAAAAAGTATCTGTTTCTCGGGGCACCTGGGTGGCTCAGTGGGTTAAAGCATCAACTCTTGATTTCAGCCCGAGTCATGATCTCATGGTTCATGGGTTTGAGCCCCGCATCAGGCTCTGCACTGACAGTGTGAAGCCTGCTTGGGATTCTCTCTCTCTCCCTTTCTCTCTGCCCCTTCCCCACTTGTGCTTGCTCGCTCTCATTCACTGTCAAAATAAACTTAAAAAAAAAAATAAAAAGTATCTATTTCTCTGTAAAATTAGTGTAAATAATTTTTGTTGATTTTTTAAAAAAATAAGAGCATAACAGAAATTTGGAAAGCATTAATCGCAGTAGAGAGTCACATCACCAGATATTTGTATTAACAGAGCAGTTACTCGATCTGTAGGTTACGCATCAATCAACTGGAAAACCCCCCAGCAACTATACTTAGGTATTACCTGTGATAAACTACACACAACAACGTAAAGTGGAATAAGCTGACAAACACATGTGATGTTTTCACTCTGCCACAGGGTAAGCGGGAACCAGCTACCTCTCACCTTGCAAACCAGGCCAATCACATGGCTTTGCAGAGCAATGTTCTACAAATTCATACTTATTCTTGCCCATACTGCAGTTCACGTTTTTTGTGACTCCTCTTGAGTCCCAGTATTCCCAATGCAAATAATTGACAAGCCAGGCCTCTTATCTCCCAAACCACAAAATGCTTTGAACATAAATGTCCAACTCCAAGAAAAGAATCCATCAGTTCAACTATGCACTATTGACACTTGGTTGTCTACCACTGACACACAACAAGCTTTCCAAATGATAGGCCTGCGGCCCTGCAACCTTCACAGACTCCTTTCCCATTGTCCCAGAGTTTGGCGCAGCCATCTGAGGCACTGGTACAGTCTGGTCTTCCAGGCATGACAGGTGATGATCTATCAGGCCATGCTACGTCATCAGCCAACAGAGATGAATGCCACCTCTACAAGTGGCCACCTCAAAAGAAAACTACAAGGATTATATCTGTTCACATCATTGTTACTGCCGAAAGCTTTTGTTTCTGTAAATTCCAAATTAATCAAGCAGGATAAACTGAATATTCAGCTTTGGGTCTACAAATGCATTGGCAGATACCAGTAGTAACAATACAGACTGTATCTTACGTAGAATATTAAAAAGAAAGGTGCTTGCCTGATAGAAATCATTTACTCACCCTGGGAAAAGTAATACAGTCATGAAGTGCCTAAGTATTATTAGCAATGACTCCACCCATTTAGAACTCCACCTATTTGAAATACCTTTCCCACTCGGAATAGTTTGAGAGGAATAAATCTGTGCAGTGCATGATGATCGAGTCAGAATATGCAAAAATCTAAGCTTACTAAGAGGAATAAAGGAAAAAAAAAAAAACAAACAAAAAGATCATCTATGTCAGAAATACAACTTATCTATGTAATAATAAGCTTGTATTGATAAGATAGTCAAGAAAATGTCATACATAGGAACATGTTAAGCAGCCTTTCCTTACTTTTGAAAAGAATAGAGTCTGCTGGATTTTTAAGTCTTTCCTAAGCCATCTGAAGATACTCCATGAAGCCACAAATTATGAGAGTTGGTTGAAATGGAATTCCACTTTGGAGGAGATCCTAGAAGGAACTTTCATATTCTTTTACAACTCCCAAGTCCAAGTTGGAACAAGAGAATAAATTCTTGAAATATGAGCTAAAGGAAGAATTTCAGAGAAAAAAGAACACACCCTCCTTCCTATGTTTGGTGTCAACTGTAAGGTGTTCCCCAGGAAAGCTTCCTGCCACAGTCTCTTCGCTGTTATGCTATTCATGAAGGATAAAAGATATTAAGAGAATACAAATTCTGCAATATTAACCTAATAAGGGCATTTTGATTACTTTTGGGAAAGAAGGAAAGTGGGAGGAAGTAAGCATAGAGATTGTCATGCAGAAATACAAGGCTGAACAAGGGAATCCTGTCTTCTCTGCTGTCCCATTTCCATTTAACATCATTCCTGAAAACTGTACTAACTCTAGAGGGGAGGACATGAAACGAAGCAGAGGAGAAGATTCTGCTTCCTCAAGACAGAAGACTTCGCAGAGAAGCAGTTGCTGGCCGAGGGCAATGGCAGAGTCAGAGGTGAAACACGATGAAATGCTCACTAGACCTCACAGCTACAAAAGCAAATCTCTATCAACAGCGGAAAATCAGCGGGCAAATTCTTTTCGCTACATTGAAAAGGCTATGCTAAAGACATTTACTCTAGAAAACAAGGGAAAACTGACTGAATGAAAACCACCCCAATTATCCCAAACTCACTAAATATTTTTGATAGGGAAAAGAAACTATTCCAGTGACTTCATAAATTGCCACTGCAAAAAATCTGTTAAGAGTAATAAGCACAACCTAAAAACAAAGTTTGTTATTTTTAACATCCCTACATGAAAGGATCAGGGAAGATCTCCTCCCACCACCATCCCATTAATTGAGAAGTTTCAGAAAAAGAACCTTTGAAAAGAGGCAAACCAATAAAGCTAGGAGAGCCGACAGTGAGAAAAACATGCATCATGAGAAACACACTGGCCACCAGAGGGGACCACGTAGAGAAATGGAATGGGACACTTACACAGCAGCTATTTGTCAAAGGGTCCCGACGGCTACTGTGTTCTGAAACCATCGAGACAGAATAGCAGGATGGGAAGAATGTAGTCACAAACAATCCACCAGATGACAACACTACACAGTGCAGAGGTCAGCACAGCTAGGGAACATCTGGAAAGGGGTGAAGGGGAAAGAACAGATGTTCAAATTGGGAAGCCAAAATAAATAAATAATAAATAAATAAAGCCACGTGTGAATTTTAGACACCCTATGATAGATACAAAGGGGTGGGAAACAAGGATGGAGTCTTGCTATTTTGTGCTGGGGGAGAAAATGCTACCTTCAGTTTTCAGCTGATTGGGTTATTTGGTAACAAAAGGTTAGACCCTATCTCTAACCTCTAATCTCATGGGGGATAACTGCCCCATGTTAACTTAACTGTGTGATACGGAAATCAGAGTTGTAGTTACATGACTGAAATTCTTCAAAAAGCACATGATATGCACACACAGAAAACTAAACGAAACCAGAGAAAAAGGAGGGAAACCTAACCAACCAACAATAACAAGAAGCTATGGCCTGATAATTAACAATGATTCAGAGAAGGCACAATTATAAATGAACACGGCATAGCAGATGTGATCTAACTTCCATGGAGTCATACACTGGATCATCTGGGAGCTAAGGCAAACTGCGTATTCTGCATATAAGGCATAAAGAAGCACGTCCAATCCTGGGCAACACAAAATGAGGGCAATTTCCCCCATGTATTAACACCATATCTATTTTCTTAGTTGTTGTTTTTTTTTTAATTTTTTTAAAGGTTTATTTATTTTTGAGAGAGAAAGGGAATGGGAGAGGGAGGAGGGGGGGAGAGAGAGAGAGAGAGAGAGAGCACGCGTGAGAGAGAGAGAGAGAGAGCGCGCGAGCACGCCAGGGAGGGGCAGAGGGGGAGACAGAACCCGAAGCAGGCTCCAGGGTCTGAGCTGTCAGCACGGAGCCCAATGTAGGGTTTGAACCCACAAACCGTGAGATCATGACCTAAGCTGAAGTGGGACACTCAACAACTGAGCCACCCGGGCACCCCTCCTTCATTGTTTTCTTCATTCGTTTTCCTCCTGTGGCCAAACTGAGCTTTCAGCTCAGGATTTCTTAACCCAGCGGTCTAGTTTTTGGCAGTGAAGAAGGAAACCTCACAGTTGGAAGAGTGGTATTCCAGCTACTATAGTTCCAACTGGTCACCTGGACACATCTGTGACCAAATATAAAAGGCTCTATTGAGCATTCACTTTGTGCAAAGTACTGCATGAATCAAGTCATAAATGATTGGTCTGGCTTACTAGGCCATTTTTACTGGTGTCCTTGTCATCTGAATCATTGAACACTATGTGTCAGGCACCCTGGTATGGTATCTAGCAACAAGGGATTACACTAAGGATGGACCTGAAATCAAATCTAATCTCACCCTGCAAGTTACACCTAGTACCAGCTCATGTACTCCTCCCACAAAAACACAAACCTACTAATAAATGTTAAGATTGAAGGGGCTTAGTATTTAGACAGAACAGAATAAATGGCCCAGGAATACTAGAGAACTCTCCATCCACCCCAACTTTCATTTGCAGTTACTGATTTAACAGTTATCTTAACGGCAGAATGGCCAAAATATCCAAGTGTCCACATTACAGATTTTTCACTGTTCCTCTAATAAAGCTCCTGGCATAAGAATTATTTCCCAATGATGAAACACACACTCATCCACACTGTGCTATTAAAGAGGATTTGAGGCAAATTAGATCCATATTTTCACCTTATTCCTAGGTAGAGTACACTTCATTCTTTATGTACCATTTCATTTAACCCCAACAAACCTAGCAGAAATCATCACTATGCAGAAAAGACAGGCAGCATGGATGAAATTATAAAATCTACCAAATCTTGGGGCGCCTGGGTGGCTCAGTTGGTTGAGCGGCCGACTTCGGCTCAGGTCAAGACCTCGTGGTCGGTGAGTTCGAGCCCCGCGTCGGGCTCTGTGCCTGGAACCTGCTTTGGATTCTGTGTCTCCCTCTCTCTCTCTCTCTCTCTCCCTCCCCCGCTAAGGCTCTGTCTTTCTCTCTCTCTCAAAAATAAATACACATTAAAAAAAAAAAAACTTTAAAAATCTTATATTCATTCACCTAAGTATTTTCATTCACCTAAGTACCAACAGCGAAGCAAAATAGGTTACCCACAAGTGATACAGGAGTCAAAATCAGGAGGCAAGGACTGAATTTAGATTTCTCAACCCAAGCTGCTGTTCAAAAACTCTATCTTAGGAAACTTTTATTTCTAAAGTAACAACAAACACTTGGGAGGGAAAGGAAATCCCTAAGTGACCTCTTCTTCTAGGACCATAAAAGAGGATTCTAACAGCAAGGAGGGTCTGAAAAAGCAGAGAAAGGGTAAGTTAAATGTTGTAAAGAAGGAAGGGAAATCTAAAACCCCCCAGGGTTTTTACACTTAAGAGCTTAAAAGGATTTTAACATTTTGTCTTTTCCTTTAAAATTGTGGACTTGGAGCGCCTGGGTGGCTCAGTTAACTGGATAAGCATCCAACTTAAGCTCAGGTCCGGATCTCAAGGTTCCTGCGTTCAGGCCATGTGTAGGGCTCTGTGCTGACTGCTCAGAAGACAGAACCTGCCTCAGATTCTCTGTCTCCCTTTCTTTGTCCCTCCCCTGCTTGCACTCTCTCTCAAAATAAATAAATAAACATTTAAAAAAGTAAAATAAAATAAAATAAAATAAACTGTGGCCTAAAAGCCTGTTGATTATGTGTATGGGAAGGGGACAGTTTGGGGGCTATTCTACTGTTTTAAGGGTTACAATTACAGGAACTTGAACTAGCGCTTTATTTATTTTAACTTATACCATTTTCCTTGGTTTATAAATTAGGCTAAGTGCTTCAGGGAAAAGGGCCAGCCATGTCCTTTATTTCTTTTGTGGGTAAGGTGGGGGGTAACTCTGTAACTAGCATGTGATAGCAGAGGCTGGTCTTTCCTTCAACCATCACTGACTTTGCTCAGCTTTCACCCTGGAGAACCTCACACACCAAAGTGAATGTAATCACACCTAGCGTCACCTGCTGGTTTCCAATAGTATTTAGAATTTTAATCTTCGTTCATGGTTTTCTTTTATATTACCACAAACCTATCAGCTATGAAAGAGCCTTATCGTCTCATCTGTAGAAAAGAAAACAAGTGACGTGAACCTTCTGGAACACATATTCACAAGGGAGTGGACTCAGAGTAACTAAAGGAAATTTTCTATAAGCCTTATTTAACCAGAACTTTAGACAAAGCAGAATTCCCATCCCGACTCCCAACTTGCCTTCGGATCAGAAGTTACTGAGAAATAAACTGATGCTGCAGATTTGTAAAAACAAAACACCTAGGCATGACTAAAAGCAACCCATAAATCACCCATTTTCTAGGGTTTGCGACTCAAAGTGTGGTCCCTGGACCAGCAGTGCCTCAAAACCTGGAAGCTTGCTAGAAATGCAGAATCACAGACCAGGCCCAATAACCATAATCTGCATGTTCACAAGCTCCCAGGAGACTCAAATGCACAGTGAAGTCTGAGCAATGCTCCAGGGCACTACCTATTTCCTCTACCATGTCTCTTACCGCTTCAGGATGATTATCTGAAGGGACTACAATATTTCTAAATAAAAAGAAACATTCAGGCCTTAGATGAAGACAACAAAATTAACAAAATGGCATTTGAAGTTAAATAAATTATATAAAGTGCACTATTCTTAAAGCTTCTTCAGTTTTGTGATGCACCACTAAGCTGCAAAGAATGCTTAGTAAATACCTACAATCAATACTTGACGCCTCTCGTTCACATGGCCCTTTTTTGAAAAACTCCATTCTTTTCTTTGGGTCTTTTAAGAACCTCCCAAGGCCGTGAGTAGCCTATGAGGACACATGCCTTCTGTGTAATTCTAGTTTATATAACAAGGAGATGCCAGTGAAGACGCACTGTTAATTAAAAAGAAGGCCTGTTCTTCTCTACCATGAACATTTATGATGCCATCAGGTCCTTACCATATTGTAAGATGCTGACTAATAAACAAAATGACTTATCTCCATTCTCCATCACCAAAAAACATAAATGGAAATGTGATAGCCCACAATGAAAAGGAAGAAATCCAACAGCCTAGATTACAGCATCTATGAAAGAATATCCTAGAAAAAAAGTGTAATGACCAAGTTTTTTAACTCTACATATTTCTCTAGCAATCTGGGATATTCCATAAGATTGAATCCCAACTAACAATTTACACAACCAAGTACATGTGGACATACACACACTAACTATAAAACTTCCTACCTCCATAGTAAACCTTCTTCTATAACTTGAAAATAGTTCAACTAAAAATTAATACAAAAATAATCATTTAATCTAGTTCATTGTTACCCTAAAATATGACATTAAGCCACAATGTCATCACAGATTAAATTCTACCATATCCAAATAAACTGCCTAAAATATGGTAGTGAATTTAAGGAAATTCACAATTTTAATAACTATGGACAAATCTGTCATTCTGTGGTTTTACATCTGCTGCCACTCTCCTGAGGATATCCATAGGGAAAACACTTTCCTTTCTATACAGGCTAGTGAGGTTACAATAGAAGATGGAGATAAAGTATGGCCAAGAGCTTCTTGGGCAACATCCCTGGATTTTAAATAACGTAAATAAGCATTTCAAAGTAGCATAATGGGCATGCAACTATTGAGAAAAATATACAAGATAAAGTGCTCATGTACATATTAAATACATCAACCACACAAAGGAAACCAGACTCACGTGAGGGGAATAGCGTTTGTTTTTGACTGTCTTCTGCTTTTCAGGGCACGAAGTCTATCACCTTGTGTCACTCCATGGATTTCGTCATCATCACTGTACTGTATAAGTAAAGACACACTAAGCTAGTGACTTCAGTTGCACTTATTAAGGCAAAAAAGCATAGCAGCTATGTTTACCCATACAGACACATACAAATGAACTGCTGAACTCTGCAGTGTTTTGCTGCTTTCAAAATAAACACGGGTCACATTTCAAGACAACCAAAAGTTGACATTCACAGACACAGAACCCAACAGCACTCTTGTTATAAAACATACTGACAGTGAAGAGGCATGATGGGTTTCCAATAATGAAAACATTCTTTGTAAAATTTCACAATCCACTCACCACCACTTAATATAGTACCACTACCCCTAAACTCTTGCTTGGTTCTTTATAAACTTTTCCATTTGAGAACAACTAGTTCCCTAAATCAACAGTCATGAAATGGAAAAAACGCCGGGTTGGGGGTGCAGGTGCACGGGGAAGTGTCATTAGGTCCATCTAAAGGGCTTCCTTCACATACCTCTTTTTACCACCAGTGCCTAGTGAGTAAATAAAAAAAAAGACAAAAAATAAAAAAAAACCTTCCATTTTATGGCCATATGACCTTATTTTAATTATTTTGAGTAAAAGTTTCCTAGAGGGAGCTGTAAGTATTAAAAAAATGTGTGACGATAATCCCTCAAAAACGTGCTTTATTATTTTTATCTACAATTTCCCCCATGCCCTAGATGGTCCTCACCAGCACTGAAAACAATGACAACAGCATGATAGGGATGGTTCGATTACCAGTTCAGGTTCTTGCTTGTCTTGATTCTCGACCCCATTGATTGAAATGTCATCAACAGCCAAGAGGAGTTTTGAGACAGCTGCTCTGTGTTTTCCATTCTCCTGACCCCTTAACTTTTGACGAAAATAGTCACCTTCCAACCAGAGGCTTGCCTGTTTCCTAGAACATTTAAATAACATCAAAACACAGCTTTCCAGAAGGACACATGCAAACAACTTTCTCCTACTAGACTATCTGTTGTTAGTGACTAAGAAAAACTCTACTTCCTATCATTTGCCAGGCCCATGTGTTCCCTCAGGAATTACAAAAGCTCTCTGTCTACTTACATCACCAAAAACTGTTGCTGAGGCCCAATCACTGAGCCAGGTCTGCAGATCCTGACCCAAGCAATGGTCTCGGCTGCTGTCATCCTGTAATGCTTCATGATGTAGCAGGCTATTAGAGTGCCCGTTCGTCCAAGGCCAGCTAGAAACAGAAACAAACCAAACGGACCTGGTCTCATGTACTCCAGAATTTTGTAGGGGAGGTAGAATTTTTCTTAAAAGGTTTCTGCTTCCCTGCTCAACAGTGGTTCTCAAGTTTGGATGCACATGGCAATCACCTGAAGAGTGTTAAAAAATACTGGAGAATTCTGATTTAATTGGTATGTGAGACCGCCTGGACATGGAGATTCCTAAAATCCCCCCAGATGATTCTACATAGTCAACACTGAAAATCACTTTCTAAGCGAGACTGTTAGTACTGCTTTCTACTCCGAGTTTTCTGTTCATGGTAGCATCATCTTTCCAAACACATGGGCTTAGAATCTTACACTTTCTCCCCTAACAGTTTTTTCCTATGCTATTTCTATTCCTATTTTCACATGGATTTTTAAAAAATTTTTTTTAAAATGTTTGTTTTTGAGAGAGAGAGACAGAGTGCACAAGTAGGAGAGGAGCAGAGAGAAAGAGAGAGAGAGAGAGAGAGAGAGAGAGAGAGAGAGAGAGAGAGAGAGAGAAACACAGAATCCGAAGCAGGCTCCAGGCTCTGAGTGGTCAGCACAGAGCCCAATGCAGGGCTTGAACTCACAAACCGTGAGCTCATGACCCGAGCCAAAGTTGGATGCTTAACCAACTAAACCACCCAGGCACCCTCATATAGATTTCTTTTTTAACTCTATTCCTGCTATCCTTTCTTTACTCCCATCCAGACTACTATCATTACCTGCTGTGATGGTTAATTTTGTAGGTCAGTCTGGCAGGTGTATTTGGATGACACTGCCATTTAGATTGCTGGACTATGAGTAAGTAGATTACCCGCCATAATGTGGGTGGGCCTCACCCAATCAGTTGATGGTCTGAAGAGAACAAAGGCCATCTTCCTCAAGCTAGAGAGAATTCCCTAGCAGTATGCTTTCAGACCTCAGCTGCACCATAAGCTCTCCCAAGTGACCAGTCTGTCACCTCATATGGCAGATTTTGTACTTGCTAGCCTTCAATTCACCCAAGCCAATTCTTTACAATTAATCTCTTTCTATATATACACATGCCATTGCTTCTGTTTCTCTAGAAAACCCTTGCTTATACAGATTCTGGTACTGTGAAGTGGTGTGTTACAGTGACAATATATAAAAATGTGTAAGTGGCTTTGGAGTTGTAATTGTAAAAGCTCTGGAAGTTTTAAAGCACAATGTTAGCAAAACCCTAGATTGCCTTGAAGGAACTGTTGGTAGGAATATGGGCATTAACAGTGACTCTGGCTCTGGCTCTGACTCAGATGGGAATGAGGAACATGTTATTGGAAACCAGAAGAAAGGCAATCCTTGTTAGAAAATGGCAAAAAAAAAAAAAAAAAAAGGAAGAAAGAAGGAAAGAAGGAGAGAAAAGAGAAGAAAAAGAGAAAGAAAGAGAAAGAGAAAGAAAAAGAAAAAAAAACCTGGCTAAATTGTTTTATTGCTTTATGGAAGGTAGAAGTTGTGAGTGACAACCCTGGATATTTAGCAAAAGAGATTTATAAGCCAAGTATTGAAAGTACAAGCCTGGTTTCTCCTCACTGATTATAGTAAAATATGAGAGAAGACAAATCAACTGAAGAAGGAATTGTTAAGCAAAACAGAAACTAAACATTTAGAAAATTCTAGGCCTATCCATATTGCAGAGTGAGAAGGTGTGTTTAGAGAGAACACCAAGGGTATAGTCAACGATCTATTCCATAAAGTGATTACCTATGGATTTAATCAGCCATTTCAGCAGAAGCCAAAAATAGTGATGGGATTGATTATACCAGCAGACACACTGCCAGGATGAAACAAAGGGGATACGTACAGGATGAAATAAAGGCTTTCAAATTCCTGGGGTTCTAAACAGGACTAACAGAAACATCTCACTAAAAACATATCTCATGTTTCTCTTCAAGAAAAGAGAAACATACCCCCAAGGGGCCAACAGGGCTGTCACTGCCACCATTAAGCCCAGGGGCAAGGCTGTCTACTCCTGAGTTTCAGAGGGTGGGGGTCACCTCTGTGGTCAGTGGCCAGGCTGTTTCTGCCCGAGCTCAGGGACAGGGCTGCTACCCCAGTGGGTCTGCAGACAGAGAATGGAGCCAGAGCATTATTTCTGAGCCTTAACATCTAACAGCATTTGCCTTGCCAGGTTTTGGACTTGCTTGGGACCTGTCAAGCCCTTTCTTTTTTCTGATTTCTGTCATTTGGAATGGGAACATCTACCCTATGCACGTCCCACTACTGCATTTTAGATGCACTTAACTTGCCAGGTTCCACAAGTTCACAGACCGGGAGGAATTCTGCCTCAGGATGAATTGTACCTGGAGTGTCACCCATTACATGACTTAGAGGACGTTTAGATGAGACTTTGGATCTGGAACTGATGTTGGAATGAGTTGTCTTTGGAGGCTGCTGGGATTTTACATGCGAAAACATGAATGCTGGGGACCCAGCAAACACAATGTTATGGACTGAACTGGGTCCCCCACTCCCTGTGCCCCTCAAAATCCATATTAAAGTCATATTTCCCAATGTGACTATCTCTGGGGAAAGGACTTTTATGGAGTCAATTAAGGTTATACAAGGTCATGTGGGGAAGGCCCCTAATCCAGTAGGACTGGTGTCCTTAGAAGAGGAAGAGACACGGGGCACCTGGGTGGCTCAGTCAGTTAAGCATCCAACTTTGGCTCAGGTCATGATTTCATGGTTCGTTGGTTGAGCCCCAAGTAAGGCTCTGTGCTGACAGCTCAGAGCCTGGAGCCTGCTTCAGATTCTGTGTCTCCCTCTCTCTCTGCCCCCACCACCCCACCTCACCTTGCTCACGCTTTGTCTCTCTCTCTTAAAATTAAATAAACATTTAAAAAAATTTTTTTAAATTAGAGGAAGAGACACCAGGAGTGAGTGTACACATAGGAAAAAGAAGGCAGCTGTCTGAAACCCAGGAAGAGGCCTCATCAGAATCCAACCTTTGCCAACACCCTGATCTTGAATTTCTAGCTTCTCAACTGTGAAAAAATAACTTCTGTTTAAACTACACAGTCTGTGGGATTCTGACGTGGTACCCCAAGCAAATTAATACACTCCCTAGATAATCTCACTTTGCATATGATAATCCACGCTTTATAGTATCATCAGTTTTCTTCCCGAAACAAAGATCCAATCCTATCAAATCCTCTTCAGGTTTTTAACTGGTCCCCAGTCAACTTCCGGGTTTCTCACCCTTAGCACTACTGAATTTGGGGGCTGGTATGGGGGCTCTCCTGTGCACTGTAGGCTGTTTAAGAGCATCACTGGCCTATAGCCACCAGATGCCAGTAGCATCTTCCCACCAAGTTGTGAAAACAAAACAAAACAAAACAAAACAATGTCTTCAGACATTGCCAAATGTTCTCTGGGGGGCAAAACCACCCTGAATGAGGAGCTCAGCTGAGCATAACCTCAATTGCTTATTGTAATTTAAAAAAAAATGAAATAACCAATGTTGGATTTTGTTTTAATTATTTATTTTTTTATTTAAAAAAAAAATTTTTTTTAATGGTTTATTTTATTTTTGAGACAGAGACAGAGCATGAGCGGGGGAGGGTTAGAGAGAGAGGGAGACACAGAATCCGAAGCAGGCTCCAGGCTCTGAGCTGTCAGCACAGAGCCCGACGCGGGGCTCGAACTCACAGATAGTGAGATCGTGACCTAAGCCGAAGTCGGAAGCTCAACCGACTGAGCCAGCCAGGCGCCCCATAATTATTTATTTTTTTAAATTGTGGTAAAATATACCTGACATAAAATTTACCATTTTTGTTCATGCATCATTTTCCTGGTTTCACTACCTTCCTTATGTTTCCTTTTAGCTCACTGAGCATTTTTTTCACAGTTTACTTAAAGTAGGCTTCACACCCAAGGTGGGGCTTGAACTCACAACCCTGAGATCAAGAGTTGCACACTCTGGGTGAGCCAGCCAGAAGCCCCTAATTTTTAAAGTCAGCTGTTTTAAATTCCTTGTCAGATAATTCAGAGATCTACGTTTCTTTAGGGCTGGTGTCTGGAGATCATGGTCACCATTGTTAAGTGTCCATTTCAGTGGCATTAACCAACTCATTGCTGTGCGACCATTACTACCATGTCGTGGGTATCCTTAAGACAAATGTGTGCTCCCTTTTTGGGGGTCAGTGTTCTGGGTGTGTCTGTTATTTCTAAGTCGGTTTTACTGTGTTGTTCAAATCCTCTATTTCCTTACTAATCTTCTCTCTGTTCTTTCCATTACTGAAATGGAAAGTACTGAAATCCTAGTACATCATACAGTATATTATTACACAGTCATTCATTCAATAAATACTTACTAAGTGCTAAAGCACTGCTTTAACTGCTAAAAACACAGAAACTTGTTAGAATATAAGCACCACAAAGACAAGCTCTTAGAGTCTGCTCTGTTCATTGACATATTCTAGAACATATCAAACAGAGAGCACTGAGTAAATATTCGAGGAATAAATGAATGCATTTCAATGTGATAGATAAGCCTTTGCAGGGTTACCAATGAATACAAGTTAATTTATGACACTTTTCATATGAAATTAGGATGTCTTTTTTGAGAGTGTGAAAGAGAGGAAGAGAAAGAGAGAAAGCGAAAGCGAAAGCGAAAGAGCAGGGGAGGGGCAGAGGGAGAGGGAAAGGGAGAACACTAAGAAGGCTCCGCACTCAGTGCAGAGCCTGACATGGGGCTCATTCCCATAACCAGGAGATCATGAGCTGAGCTGAAACCAAGAGTTGGATGCTTAACCAACTGAGCCACCCAGGCACCCCAAAATTAGGGTTTTAAAGGCATTCGATATACACACAGCTTTTTAATGTCAATCATACCTCAATAAAGTGGTTTTAAGAAAACAGCAACTTACAAACAACAACAAAGGCAGCTTCATGTATCCTGGCATATAACCTAAAGGGGCATGGTGTGTTTCTAAACGTACATACATATGTGTCCAGCATCTTTAACCAATCCTAGAAACATACCTTTACAATGTACTGCAATGGCACCCTCCGCATTTTCACAAATATCCAAAAATTCTTTGACGATGGCATCAGTAGGGGTGCTGCCATCCGCAAAGAAAAGGTCATAGTGATCGAAACCAGCATTCGTAAAGCGTTTGGCATCATACATCCTTTTATTCAGACGAATAATAGTAGTAACGTTGTGATTCTTAAAATATGGAATATAAGCCTCAGGAGAATGTTGGTGGTAACCTACATAAAAAAATTCACCAGATATTGTCAAATGCAGAAAGAAAACAATGCTTAACAATTTCACCTGTAATTGGGTGGAAAGAGTATCTGACCTGGGGGTGGAATACCAATTTGATTATAACTATAAAAGCATTAATTCAAAAAGTTAAAAGCCTGGCAGAATAAAAATGACCAAGTATATTTAAATAATTAAGACAGACCTTTGGCCTCTTTCAAAAGAAAATACAGGATAGATACTTTTAATAACAAAACGATACTAGGTCCCATTATTTTTGCATACCACTTTCAAGTCTGGTTCTTGAATGAGGTCCACAGAAGGCAATAAATCGGTCTGGTATTATCCAATTTAAATCTCCATTTTCTGCTTTCTGCAAAGGAAAGACCAGTACAATTCATTTTTAGACTTGATCTCCCATCCACACTCCTTCCCAATACTGAGTGTCTGAAGGACTTCAAATCCATTTATTTTAGCACAGAATCAGTTTATAAATGACCATGAGATAGGAAACTAAAATTTAGCCTGCTATGAGTACTCCCTGGGAGTAGTTAACTTCTTCTGATCCTAATCATGTTTTTATTTTTTTATTTATTTATTTTTCTAATCATGTTTTTAAAAACAGTGTTCCTTTGCTTGGATAGTCAGCCTTTGGAAAACAGAGCTAACTGCTGCTATTCAAAATATACCTAAGTATTTTAATTATTTTATCCAGGTAAATTCTCATATAATTGCTGCTAATTAATAAGAAAGCAAACTTTTTATTATGAGGGATCTTAGAAACTTTCCTATTTCCCTGAATGACTAACTGGCTTCCAACATGAGCAATCTTGACTCCTTGAACAAAGCAGGGGGGGGGTGGGGGGGGGGGTGGACTTCTGATTTCTTGATATTTACACTTTATTTCTAGAGACACATACTTCCATCATTTTGTTACCTATTTAGTAAAAGGGTCAATGAAGAATTTGCACTAAACCCACCACAAAATTACAAGTACACTAATTTCACAGTACAGCTTTAGAAAAAAGCGTGAACATAAACTGATATTTAAAACACCTTACTTCCTGTTACTAAGTCCTTTCAACTGAGTTACCATAATAATTATTGTAGGATAAATACAGCTCAACTATAACAATAATAGAAATGGATACACAAAAACTGAAGCAGGAAGTAGAAGACTTGATAGTGGAGGAGAGAACTAGCAACAAAAACAAGCAATTGGGGTATACTTATGCGCACCTAAGAACAAGTAAGCAATAAACTGGGAGTTGCCTGACTATCTACAACTGGAGTTGCCAGTCAGGTAACCCAAATCCAATTTATTTGACTTAATTATCAGTGAGGGGAATTAACGAACCCTTGTTCCATACTAAAAGGCCTAAGCAAGAATGAAAACATGTCCAGGTATTCCAACTTTGAAATGGAATCAGAAATCTAGAGATTTTATTATGAGAAACATGTGATTAGATTTTACAGAATTGCAGACATCACATATTATAAGATGCATCTTGAATTCAGAAAAGTAATGTAATAGGAAAAAATGGGCATCGGGGAATCAATGAAAGACACTACTCCAAAATTTCTAAATATCTGTAGAGAAACAAAACTATCCATGGCTTGTAGCTACTTAAACAGTTCCTTGAGTTTCAGTGCAGTTTCACTGAAAGTAAACAGCATATGGGGGCAACCTTGCTACTACCCCCAACACTGCAATTTCTGCATTAGTGAGAGGGAAGCTAATTAGCACCTATACTACTCCTCAGTAACACATAAAGGCATCACTGCTCCACTGAAGGAACACCAACTGGTGTTCTTAGTAGTTTTATTTGCCTAGAAAGAGAAAGCATATTTTATTTTAAATGTTTAATTTTATGAGGACAAGCACAAAAATAATGGTATTAATAAATAAGTTATATTTATCAGTTTAGGATGTGCATTAAATATATACTGTACTTCAGAAACATACTGGTATTACAGAGAAGTAAAGATATGGTTGGCCCGAATGAATCAATCATGGTATGTTTTAGATCTTTGGTACATCACAGTAATGACTAACCGTAACTATTAGAACAGTTCAGTTATACCTGAAAGTTTAAAATAATAGGTGCTCTAGGGGCACCTCGCTGACTCAGTCAGTTGGGTGTCCAGCTCTTGAATTTTGGCTCAGGTCATGATCTCAAGGTTCTTGAGATCGAGCCCACGTCAGACTCTGCGCTGACAGTGTGGAACCTGCTTGGGATTCTCTCTCTCCTCTCTCTCTGCCCCTCGCCCACTCTCTCTCTCTCTGAATAAATTTTTTTAAAACATTAAAAAAAATAATACTCTAGAAATTGTGAAAGGACAGTTATCTGAGGATTCCAGACACTGTTGCATAAAAGTGCTGTCTGTTGGAATCACTCCATTATTGGTGAGAATGCCTGCTCCAGATAACTACAGTAGGATAAAAAGACAAGATCCCACAAGTACTCTTGGCAAAAAAGACCTTTAGCATGATAGCATCTTACTACTTAAAGGGTGGAATGGCAGAATCAAATTACTTACTCTTTAAAATATACTACATTTACAAATGTAGAGGACATCTATTGTTTTGCCTTCCTGGACTTTCTTCTTTCTGTTTCTCTCTTTTATTGTCTGTGTGGTTTGACAGGGCTGATCCCAGCATACCCCTCCAACTACTGAGATGATCCACCCAACAACTACCCTCACTAGGAACACAGTCTAGCTCAGAGCAAGGCACATGATCTAATAAGGCAGGCCAATGAGGAACTTGTGGGTTTCTTCTGATGAGTTTGCCCAGTGAGTCAATCAAAGATGCTGGTCGCCATCACTACTGGGGAGGGCTGGCCTGGTAACAAAACTAGCTTTTACTGGCGAGTACCTGAGTACATTCACCTGGTCATACCTGAAGTTACACCTGCTCCTAGACTTTTTATTTATGTAAATCAATAAATGTCCCCTTTTTTATTTAAGCCATTTGTATTTACTTTCTGTAATTTGCACCCAGAAGTGTCTTGACTTCATACAAACAAAAGGTCATGATAAAAACATTTTCCAGAGGTAATTAGATGTATAAGGACTTTTATTCACCTCACCAGATCCTATGCTAAGGGTTTTTAAATCTCCTCATTTAATCACTCTATGAAAATTATCAGTACTAAAAAAATTAAACATGAAAGAAAAATGCCCAGGAGCACATTCATGCACTCTGGGAAAGATGCATCAAATATACAAATCACCACTAAGAACTGGAACTACAGAATGGGGGTAAGAGGATAAAGACTTGCCTTTTTTTTTTCTCTATACATATCTAAATTGTTTACCTCTTCAAAAAACAAGAATATTACCTCTGTAAGTAAAACATGAATAAAGGAGTTAAAAGCAGTATCCTTGAAAACTTACTTCATAGTGTTCATATTCATCAAGGTTAAATGTGTTGAAATTAAGGAAGTCATACTGCATTGCCTAAAATCCAAAGGAAAGCTTTTAAGAATAAAGATGCAAATAAGAGAACAATTTCCGATCCAATTTCCTAATTAAAGATATCAGGAGGTAACCCAAAAGAGCATTATTATATTTAGATTTTGTTCCACTTAATAGTTTTCAAAGAAGGTGGGCTATGTGTTTTAAATGCTTCCATTATCTGGAAAATTAGCTATAATAATATTTATTTTAATGGGATTTGATTTGTTTTTATTTTCCTTCATCAATCATCCTATCCATGCACAGCTAACTAATGAAGACTTCAAAGTAATCATACTAACTTTAATAAGTTAGTTAGCTGATCTAATGATCAACACCACCAAGCAATGGTCCTTAAATAAATAATAAAAAAGAAGTAAATCATAGGTTAGCTTATCCCAAACAAATCCCACCACTTCATAAATATCTTCACTTTCAAATTCTTCTGAATTTGGATTAAAAGATGAATGTTCCTGATACAACAAAATTCAAAATTTTGAGGAAAAAATTCTTCTTTCAATAAAAAGAAAACCCATAAAATTTCTGTTCTATTCTGTAGCCTCCCTCAGTTGCAGCGGGCAGGTCATGCTAAGCAAAATAAACAGAGTATCTAATTTCTGAGACAAAGACAAGCTGGTGGCCTCTGAGAGGTGTTATCCCTGCTCACTGAGCCAGCCAGCATGCAACCAAGGATTTTTTGTTGTTGTTGTAGTTGACAATGTTTTATTAGTTTCAGGTGTCCAACATAACGAAGTTGACAATGTTACACATTACTCAGTGCTCACCATGCTAAGTGTAGTCCCAATCTGTCACCATACAATGTTATTGTTCTACTACTGATTATATTCTCTATGCTGTACTTTCCATCTCTGTGTGTAAAAATTCTTGATCAGCAAGGTATTCTTGGTTCAAAAGGAATGACTCTATAAACTCAGCTTTCAAAATTTAAACCACTGAAATATGAATGGAAAATGAGAAGGCTACAGTATCAAACAAAAAACCCTCATTTAAAAAAATATAGCTATTTAAATTCTAATTCCAAGACTATGATTAGTTATATTTCTTTGAATTCAAAATACTCAATATATGTCATGCTATTTGAACTATATGCTCTTAACAGAGTGAAACAATAAAATGTAGTTTAAAGGCAATTTCTACTCATAAGGAGAACCTATTAGAAGCTGCATTAAAATGAAGTCACAATTACTTTTATAAACCTTTTTTATATGCAATAATATTCAAAATCAGCTACAAATTAAAAATGTTTAACTTGAAAATCAGAAGCTGTTGACTCTCGAATAAAATTAAATATAGAGCAAGAAAAGGAGTCTTTGACTTATAGTTCCTGCTAATTAATTAGGCTTTGGATATAATATCTGATAAAAAAGAAAAAAACTAAGCTGACAAATAACAATAGAATGTTAGAGTGGACCATTTCCAAGGCCCTCTAAGTTTTTCACCTCTCTTTTTAAAGGAAGTGGAAGTAGAGAGAAGGGAACCCTAGCATAAGGAGAGGTATACCTGCCTGCATTAGCAGTTCCCAGGGGTCATTTATACCCTCCATCTCTTGATCACCTCCTCTGCACATTACCCGCCTAAAGTGAGGCCTGATGGAGCTGCCTCAGAGCCTGTGGCAACGAACTTGATCACCTTTATTAACAGTCACTGGACTCAAACCCAAAACAACATTAAGTTCTATACCTTGTTGCCTAATACAGGAAAAAAAAGATATACTAATTAATATCTGAATTAGTATACTAACTAGTCTTCAAATTTCTCAGAAAGCCACCATGTTTCATTATACAAGAAAGCAAACCAGGGCTCCTTTTGACTGTGTGAATGTAAGTCACATAAAACTTGAGATGTTGTTGAAAGTGTATTTGATCCATGGGCTACTGATTTAAATTCTAGTTTCTTGTGCTGCCCTGACATTCAAGACACATACCTGAGGGAGGGAGTGTGCCTGCGTCACGTAACTCCAGGGGACCCCATTCATTTAGAATGTGATATTAAAGGTGTCCCTGGGAGTCAAAGACGGCAGGCAGTACTGGTTATAAAACACAGCAGTTATTTTTAAATAACTTTGACAAAGCAGTGGTGACCTACTTAGTCTTACATAAAACCTAGTAACAAACTAATGGACTACACAAATTCTTCTGCTGAGCTAGAAATTGAATGCTTGAAGACACAAAACGAAGTGTTTGTATCAATTACTGCATTACAGAAATGTCTGTGGTAAATAGGATTGGTGGCTATCAGACCCATAAAATACATAAATCAAAGACAACTCGGAAACCAGTAATCTATTTACTTTTTGTTTTTCTTTGAAATCACAACACACCCAAAACATGTCTGGATTTAGAACCTAATTACATAACTAGCTCTGTTGTTCAAGTGGCTTTTTTCCCAACTCATTCGAGAAACACTCAGATTCAGAAAAATCATTTACTGGTTTGGCATTATTCCAAAGTTAGTGGGAAATGGGACATCTCTGACATCATACACATCTTGGAAGATCCTTGCAGAAAAGGCCTAGTCTTCCAACTCAACACTGAACACATCTTACAATTCACTTACCTTCTTTACTGCATGAAAACAGTCAAGAAGTGTAATGTAGAAATTGCAACTTCCATAGGCAGCATCTCTGAAATCCCAAAAGTATTGAAATACATAGCTCCGTTAAATTTAATTTTCTGTAGTACACTTACCTCAAGACAAAGCAGACTAGTATTTAAAAGCAAACCACATACTCAGGATCAGACTCAAAAAACAAAAATCTTGCCTTTCGATTTTTAAGTCAAGGATAAGTCATTGTTATAAATTTCACTGCAGTTTCTACCTATTCCAGTAGATATTATTTTATAGGCATGAATCAATAATGACCACTTTTTAAATTTCAAATGATCTCCCTAGATCATTTTTGGCCTTGATGGCTGGGCTTCAAAAGTTGCTTAAGTTCTAATCAGTAATATGTACCCTTCCCCACAAAAGAGCAAGGCATTGAATTTTTTCTTTTTTACTGGAAAATACCATATTAAACTGTTACCAGGTAAGACTTCTTTTTGATTCTGTATACACATATATGTGTGTGCATGTTGTAAGTATGTGCCGCAGGTATAGGTCTATCCATGAAGGAAAACAATATTGGGAAATCAAAGTAATATTTGAAATACTAGGTGCAAGCTTTGCACAGTGGCAGTATTGTAGCCAATGAGGTTTATCCGAGGCGCAATTATTGCTAACTGAAATACTAGTTGCAAGCTAAAAAGAAAGCAGTCTGCTCTTCTCATTATGCTTTCACAATTTTTAACAAGTTAACTGAGTAACTTCTTTCTGATTCTTACAAGATTAGAATACCAAGAAAACCACAGGAACTAAGGGGCCAACCACCTTTAGTAGAGCTTTAGTGCTCTTGGGGAAGTGCTTAAATTAGTTTACAGACAACTCCGCCCAACAGCCCAACACCTCATCAACATCTATCTGTAATCTTAGCACAAATCTCTTAATGTCAGTTAAGGTTTTGAACTCCAATCCCATCTACTTCCCCCTTCTAGCTACTGTGAGCCATTACGAAGTAAAAATGTTTGGAATTAGACAAGATAAAAATTAATTTAATTGTGATCACTCTAGACATGCCAAACAACTGTGACTCTCTGAATGGTCCTTATTTGGTCCCCTGGTGGAAACAGCTGCTAGTGAAGCCATCATTAATTGCCTGTCTTGGTTGAGTTTTCAATTGTAGTATTACTTAACCTGAAAAATTATTTAAGATGTCAACTTACATAAACCTTAAGAATACAGACTTTCATAGCAACATGAACAAGGAGGAAAAGGACTATTTTAGTTTTAGACATTACTGTCTGGATTGGTTAGAATTACTGAGTTAAGTTATAGGTTACCCTTCATAGGATTGCACACAAAGTCTTACAATGTGCCATTTTTGTCCAGTAAGCTTCTGAATTTAAAAAGCTGCTCATCCAAAAGCTAGACCAGGTCTCTATGCAACCTAGAAAATGATTTTACCAGTAGTTTATTGGTAATATTCGGGAGGAGAAAAACAAAACGACCCGTAGCAGTTATCAGTGTGGTCACTGATCAAACGATCAGCAGCACCTGCTAATTCCCAGCTCCACCCCAGACCCACTGAGTCAGAGGTTCTATGTGGGTGGGCCAGGTAATTTTTGTTCTAACAGGTCCTCCAGGTGACTGTGATGCATGTTCAAGTTTAAGAACCACTGACCTATATAATCAACACAAATATTTGTTGATTTGTAGAAATAATTCTTTCATGGAATAAAGAACATTTTTAGATAAAGAACCTATGGGTAAGGAAATTAAGTAATTTAGCCTAAACCAAATCAAAATTATCAGAGGAAATATGGTAAAGTCTCAAATCGCATCCCAGTGTTTTTACCACTTTTATTATCTTCTTAACGTACTGCTAATTCTTCCCCAGTGAAATTAAAGACATGTTGATTCAGTCTTTGTGATAACTTGATGCATTTACTTATTGAATATTTTCTGAGAACCTACTATGGGCCAAGCCCTGCTCTAGTCGATGATGATTCGACAAGCTTTGATCTGGGCTCAGCTAAAGTTCTTCCTCATGCATCATACTACCTGAATAGATGACAAGAATCTTTATTCATTCCCGTTTACTTCATTAACACCTCCAACTTTAAACACACCCACACTTCCTTCCTTCTACCCAAGCAATCAAGCTTCTTCAAAACAGCAGAATAGCAGCTATGAATCTAGATGTAAGGTTGGGGCGGGTAAGATCATTTAACAAACTTAGAAAAGCAGATGAGAATCAATGAAGGAGTATTGCTGAGAAACTGCAAAACAGTGTCAAATACTAGTTTAAAAAATAACAGATTTTGCGGTGGCTTGTATGCATAATAGCCCCAAACTGCAAACAACCCAGGAATCCATCAAAAGGACAAAAAGCAAATAAGTTGTGATGTATTCATAGAATGGAATGCTACAAAAGCAGTAAAAAAAAAGATGAACTACTGATGCCTGCCACAACACAGATACATCTCACAGGCATGATGTATTTTAAAAGCTAGTCCCAGTTCTGCGAAATGCCTACTCTCTGACTCCATTTATAAGAAGTTCAAAGTCAAGAAAAACTAACTGATGTGGTAGAAGTCAGCAGTGGTTACTTAGGGGGTGGCTACTCACTAGAAAAGGGCTGAAAGGAATCTTCAGGGGTGCTGGCAGTGTTCTGTACACTGAACTGGATGGTAGCTACATATACACATGAGGTTAGTGGGCTGAAAATAGTAAGTAGAGACCCCCTCCACCATAAAAAAAATCAACTAAGAAGCAAAAGAGTATTATAGGTAATAACCAAAAAAATAGAAATATATGCTCTTCATAACCATAATCCTAAGGTATCAAGAAAATATCGAACTACATTTTATACTATTTTTTCATTTAGACATGCAGAGAGAAATACTCAATATATCCATTAAGAAATCAAGTCAACTCAGTGGTTGAAGAATTATATCTAGGTTGAATTAAATCTAATTAAATATTGCTGTGGAGAACCAAAAGTTTTTTAACTGTAAATCAATGCTATTCTTCTTAACAGCTATATTTATACTATGCACTTCAAGTGGCAAGAATAAAAGACTATAATGCAATCTCTTCCAAAATATTATCAAACTTAAAAATTATTATCAAGCTTTATTAATTCTGACTGGCCTACTTTCTAACTAGGAAGTTCAACAGAATAGTAACATGTGATAAAGCACCAGATTATTATATCTGCCATATGCTGATACTCTTGTAGAATGCAGTTAAGTATAAAATACAACAGTACTGTACTATTACATACCCCAAATAACACAATTTTATTTCTGTAAATAAAAAAGTATTTTATTCATAAAAATGCATTTTTTATAAACAAAAATGAATTACTAGAAAAACAGAAGGTAAAAAACATATTAAATACAAGCCCAAATTCTTCTAATATTCGATTCCACACACATAAAAATATCCTATTACATTATTACCAAAGTCTCTAAAATCTTGCTCTCAATTGCTATACTTAACTGGAACAAAAACTTCACAGATTGACACTAATTCATAGGCCACACTTGGAGACACAATACTTTAGATATATCAAATTATCTGGCATCTGTGACTGCAAAGATTCATATTTTACCATCTTGAGCTGTTTCTAGCTAAGTCCTATTTTTTAAAGAATTACAAACATTTGCTCCTGGGACTAGAAGTAACTAACTTCATTTCTCAGTGCCAAACTTCAGTAATTTTAAACTCAGGTATGGCAAAAAAAAAAAGCAACATTTATTCTATTTTTGGCCTTTGCATTTAAATCAATGCAAACTCTCTTTTACATCAACAGTGTTCCATGGATCCTTACTTGCATTATATGAAATGTGTGCACTTATTCTATTTCAAGACCTTATGCTATAAACTTTGAGAATGGCACTGTTATAGAGGAATATCAATATAAAGAGCTCTGTACAACTAAATTATCACTGTATATCAATGTTCCTGTGACTCACAGACCACAGATACAAGCCTTTCTTCTAAAGGAAGTATATGGTTGCTATTAGATTACAGGTTGAGAAGAAAAGTAGCACACTCTCCATGTTAGAAAATTATCTCCATCTCTCCCTACCCACCTCAAATAACAGAATACCTAACATAATCCTTGCACTAGAAAGAAAGGTGATAGTACTGGGTTCAAAGTAATTCTTCCAATTTGCTAAATCACTTAATATACAATCTTTAGTGCAATATGTAATTGAAACAAATATCTATTTCATGGAGTAAGTCTATGGACAGTCCTACAGTTATTGAAGATTCTGCCCAAGGGGAGACCCTCCTAAAGCTTGTCCACAATGAAGTCAAATTCACAAGCTTACATTTAAAAAGTGAAGCCATTACCTTCCAAATCAGACATTCAAGGTATATGCAACAATACTAAAATCACTACCTAACTTACAAGTGGAAGAATAATACAGCACTTGAAATTAACAACACAGCATGCAATCAGCAAAATTATTTCACATCTTTATTACATGTCAAGCGCCACATAATATTTAGATAATGTAACTAAGTCAAGGATTTTGAGAAACACAGAGAAACTTTTAGAACTTAAAGAAAAAAAAAGAACACAAGTTTTTTTCAAAAGATCTTCAACACAATCACCTGGTAAGTTTGAGATGAGGATGAAGACATCATCCATTCATGTACAGACAGTATTTACATAGTGCCTCTAGGACACAGCCACTTGGTTTCTCTAGTAGTGTTGCTGCATTAGCAACCTTGTCCACTATCTCTGCTGGCAAATCCCTAGGACAAAGAGGTTCCTTTTTGCTGTGGCAACCAACTCCTGATTATCAGGAAAACTTCTCTCTCAACTCCTCAGGACTCAAACTCCTCAACGGTAGCCCTGAGTTCTAACTACAGGACCGTCATCTGATTATAAAGCCTATCTTCCACGAGTGGCAGAGGTTCTCACATAGAAGTGATTCACATTCACAATGTCTGAGACATTTTGGTTTCCACAATTAATTTCATGGAGGTGGAGGTATTACTGGCAACTAGTAGGCAGAAGCCAGGGATGCTGCTGAGTGTCCTACAATACACAGGACAGCCCCCACAACAAAATGTCGAAAATGTCACTGTTGAGCAACCCAGATCTACCGGATTATTTGCACCCACTCTAAAATGACTATTTACCAGGTCTTCTTTTTTTCAGAAACAATTATACCAAGATATTTCTGGCAAGGGCATGACTGAATGAATTTATCATATCACTCTTATATTTACCTGAAAGGAATATAGGATGTATTTCCACACATTAATATTCTATATGCTTCTTCTGGAGTCCTCCCCAAATATATAACCTACATATGAAAAGAAAAGAAAAAGGCAATTTATTTCTAAATGAAGATATAGTGCTGTCACTGCAAAGTGACCTCTCCAATTACCTGAGCCTGGGTCTCTAGCTTTCCCAAGGATCCTGAGAGTCCCCGTCAGTGAATCCCTTTTTTGTTTCAATCTGCCATAGCTAGTTTCTGTTGCTTGCAGGAAGAACACTCAGCAACAAATTCACAACAACCTTTTGTAGTAACAAGTATAGAATTTTTAAAACAGATTTTCTAAACCAAGATGTTAGACTGAGCACATGCTTGTACCTCATCTCTTTTATGAAAAGCCGCTGAAATGATCATAAAGAAGTGTGGGGGGGGGGTCAGGGTTGGGAGATGGATTGAGACTGGGGAAAAGGTGGAAAAGAACATAAAGGCAGAGCAAGTTTATTAACTCCATCCATTTAGATTTAACTACTTACAATACTGTACAAGTTTCCTATAAAACTGCATTTGCCTCCTATTCTCATTGGCTTCTTTCATCCTCAGAACTACATTATGCTTCCATTTTTATCTGGTAGAATTACTTCAAGTAGATGCTTTAGCATTTCAGGTCCATTACTGGTAGGTATTCCTCACATTTCTGATAATTTCTTGTTTTCTGCCCTGAATTTATGGACTATGTATATGATTTTTGGTGGGTAGTTCTTTTCTCTCAATAATTTATACGTGTTGTTCCACTGTCTTCTCAGTTGTAGTGTTGCAGAAGGATTTTACTAGCCTCATACTCTCCTTCTGTTCCTTACAAGTCACTGGTTCTAAAAAAACTACTGGCCTCCCTCTAAATAAGTCATCTTCAATCTCCAATTAAGTTTGCCTGGGATTATCTGACCCACATGCTATCTGAAGGCACAAGTCTTTTTCCAACTCAGAATCTTCCTGCAGGGCAGGGCATTTTCAGCTCATATATAGGGGAGGGGAGGTGGCCACAAGCATTAGATTTGGCACATATATTATGATACAAATTAGAGTCAGTGCTAAAGCTTACTTTGGGATAATATACTTTAAATGTTGACTGGTAAAAATAAATCATTAAAAAAGTTAATTATAAACTTTTAATCTCTACTACATACATATATGAGCTGTTTCTTCAATGTAATGTGAGCTGTCTCAAGTGAGGACCCACATTGTGGGTTTCATTTGACTCCTGGTTCATAGATTATATATTATATATACTGTGGTTCAATGTTTAATTCACTGAACCTAAATCTACTTGTTAATGGTTAGAAAATGTTTAAATCCTAAATTTAAAAAATCATTGGATTAAAACAAATTACAAAATCACAGATCCAGCAAGGATCTTTGAAACTTAGAGAAGGGTATATTCCAAAACTAGTCATAAGAGTTAACTCAGCTTCCAGAGGGCATTTTACCAATTTTCTGTTTTAAGAATCACAAATGGAAAATTTTCCCAATGTCTAGGCTGTTTCTCAATATGGTTTCATCCCATTTACTCTAAAAAAAATGCTCAACTTTAATTAACTATACAGAATCTTCCAATATTTATCTCTTAACATTTCTTTATCTATAGGAAGATACAAATCCACAAAAAAAGTACCACAAAGAACAATCAATTCCAAGAATAAAGAAATACTTTGTTACCGAGTATCAAACAAATTTTCAAGTACAAGTATTTCTGACTCATATACAATTGCAATTTATCATGAATTAGCCACAAGATAATCATTTATAATCTCACTCATCATACTTGTCTATACATTATCTTTTAAGCATCAACCTATCAACTGACTTTTTATTTTATTACTATTCATTTGGAAAGACAGCATAACAATTCTTTCAGGAAAAATTTAAAACTTTTTAAAAAACAAATCCCTCTTTCCAAATCTCCTCATTGTCTTCTAGTCTCCAACATGCTTCCTTTTTTATCTAAGGCTTACTACATAACATCAGTAAAGTATTTTCTTTTCTCCATTCTATTTTAGGACTTACTAGCAGACAACTCCCCTCCAAACACCACCCCTGAAACCAAAAGAACAAAACCAAATAAAAAACACTTTGAGGCAAATGAGAGTGAAAACAGGTTTGATTCAATTGTGTTTGAGTATATATGTGTATATATACATAATTTAAGTAAATGAAATCCAGAGACCTCTTTCAGATTTTCCATAAATTTCTAATAAAACCTTCTCTCAAATTATAGTAATTTTTCCTTAAGCACCACATTAAAGAAAATTCCTCTTACTCAAGATTGCAGTTCTTTGGTTTCTTTAATTACTAAAATTGCAATAGTATTATTTCCTTACTTTCAAAACACAGTCGCTAATACATTAAATAATTCTGGGTTAGCCTTGGAACATAAGTTCAATTCAAAGAACACAAGAGCAGTATAACATTTCCTCCTATGGGGGAATAAAACCTAAATCCCTAGCCATGAACTTTAAAAACAAAAAAAAAATGTTATTTTTGAAATCTAGTTGGGGGATGCTTGTACATAATGTACTTAAACAGGTAATACTGGGTATAATGAGATAAGCTGAAAGAAATTTATAGACTCAGAATAAGCCTATTTATATAATGCTATAGTCTGAATGTTTGTGTGCCCCACCTTGCAAATTCTTATGTTGAAATCCTAACCCCAAAAGGTGATGTGATGCTATTAGTAGATGGGGCCTTTGGGAGATGGTTAGCCATAAAGGTGGAGCCATCATGAATGGGATTAGTGCCTTCTAAAAGAAGCTCCAGAGAGATCCTCAGCCCCTTCCACCACGTGAGAGGCCTCACCAGTCCATGCTGACATTCTGATCCCGGAAGTTCCAGCCTCCAGAACTGTGAGAAATACATTTCTGTTTATAAGCCTCCCAGTCTCTGGTACTTTGTTATGGCTACTCAGAAGAACTAAGACACAGAACTATTAAGGAAATATCTGCTAGCAATCTATCATTTTTAACTGTACACTCACGTATCTTCCCACATCAAAAGGCCTTGCCAAATGAAATTATTCTAAATTTGTTTTTTAAGAAAAACCCTATAAATGGCTCCTCTATTAACACAGATCCTCAAATTAGTAAACTCTAACTCAATGCAATTTTATGATCTATCACTGTGTTCCTGGCAATTTGGAAGCTAGGTCCTTCTCAAATTCCTTTGGTATATTTTCATGAGAAGCTTTGTACAAATATAGAATGCTCACTCTAAATCCACACTGCCATCCAAAAATAGGAAGCAACAAATGAGGAACAAGAGAGATATTAAACAGCTGTGGTAGCCAGCTTCCAAAACAGTCCCAGTGATGCTCACCTCCTGGTACTTCTACCCTTGCATGGCCCCCTCCCACATTGATTGGGCACCTATGTATAAACAATGCATAAAAGGCAGAGTGTGACTTCTGAGGCATAAATGATGCTGTGGCTCCAGCATTGGATTCCTCACTCCAGGTACCTCAAGGTGTCATTCAGTGACGGTACTTGGGCAGCTGTGTGGCAAGGAACTAAGGCCATGTGCCAATAACCAGCGCTAATTGACAGGAGTGTGAAGAGACCCCGTTAGCAGTGCACCCTCCAGCCCCGGGCTAGCCTTTAGATGACTGTAGTCCAGGGGGGTAATTTGTCAGGCAGCAATAATATGGTAACACAATCAACAGTAAGAAATGATCAGTTCAGTTTGTTAAAAGTGTATAAATAAAAAAATAGGTGACAAGTGCAGAGATGTAAAGATAAGCAAGTCTTGTGGCTTAGAAAGCATTAGGAAGGAGAGCTTGTTGCCACCTCTCTCTTTCTCTCTGAAGAAGCAAACAGCAATCTCACAGGATGAATAAAATATTGGGGCAGAAATACTTGAGAAGTCAATAGTGCTTTTCAAAGTCATGATCTTTTTTGCTGAATAAAATCAAAGCCATTTCTAGGACTTCCACCACCCCATTTTTTAAATTACCATCTGCCTGCCTCAGTCCCTGTGAGAACTTCTAACCTTGGACTACTGATCTGTGTTGCAAAACCTGGGAGGGGCTGGGCTCAATCGGTGATGAATTAATTAGTGGACTGAAAGAAAAGAATCACAGACTGATCAGTTTCAATCCTGACCACTCAGGCCTCAAATAATAACGCCCAATCACTTAGACACATGCTTCTTATTTCTATTCTTACACAGAGCATTTTGAAGCTTAAGCTATGTACTTATTGGTCTTTGGTACAGTTCTAAAAACCAAAACATTACACAAATCATCCTAAGAATGAAGAATAACAAAGAGTACTTAAACTCCACAACAAATGTGGCAGCCCAATAAACCAGTAAGTCATTTTCAAGTATTTTTCTTTTTTTTTAATGTTTATCTATTATTGGGAGACAGAGAGAAACAGAGTGTGAGCGGGGGAGGCACAGAGAGAGAGGGAGACACAGAATCTGAAGCAGGTTCCAGGCTCTGAGCTGTCAGCACAGAACCCGACGTGGGGCTCAAACTCACAACCTGAGATCACGACCTGAGTCAGCCACTTAACCGACTGAGCCACCCAGGTACCCCCATTTTCAAGTATTTTTCATGGAGAAATGTCACAATGTTTCCAGTATTAACTTACATGCGCATCAACCAGATGACACGGTCTTTCCTATGCCAAGACTTGAATGATCTTTTTTAAAGAAATCACTCTCTTCAGATTAATACTGAAATGTTTATGAAAGATGGAAATAAGCTTACGGAAATAGCTTATTGAGCAGGGAAAGACTATATACAATACAGTTTTACATGATAAGATAAATAAATTTCACAGCTCCTGCACAAATACAGAAATATGAAAAAAAAAAACCTAAACCATTTTTAGAAAAAATCAGATGGTCTTATATTTCAACAGTTTTCACTTTTTAATTATTTTTATTTATATAACAGTAGGCTAGTATAATGATTCTCAGTTTAGATAAAGGGAAACTGGAAGTTTGGAGTAGCAATCATATCTACCAAAGCCATACAGCTAATAAACGTGAGGGAGGGGCGCCTGGGTGGCTCAGTCAGTTAAGGGTCCGACTCTAGATTTCAGCTCTAGTCATGATCTCAGGATTTGTGAGATCCAGCCCTGTGTAGGGCTCCATGCTGACAGGGCAGAGCCTGCTTGGGATTCACTCTCTTTCTCAAAATAAATAAATAAACTTTTTTTTTTTTTTTTAATGTGAGGGAATGGGTTCTAGGTATTAAGTGTACATGGTTATACTATGTGAGTAGTAGGGATTTTTTTTTTTAAACAAAGCAAAAATCTTGATTTTTTTTTTTACATGAAACCTCCTAATTTTTAAACATGGCAAAAACAAACTACTATTATTTAAAAATAAATACTGTTAGTTACACAAAGCCAGCAGGCCACTACTCTCCCACTTCTCCAACTGGTCACCCAAAATCACACTGCTTGCTATGGATGGAAGAAGGCCCTTCCCTTATTTATAGATGAGAAACCATACTATCTAAAACAAGTATTAGGGGTGCCTGGGTGGCTCAGTCGGTTAAGCAGCCGATTTCAGCTCAGGTCATGATCTCGCAGTCTGTGAGTTTGAGCCACGTGGGGCTCTGTGCTGACAGCTCAGAGCCTGAAGCCTGCTTCTGTTTGTGTCTCCCCCTCTCTCTGCCCCTCCCCCGTTCACGCTCTGTCTCTCTCTGCCTTTCAAAAATAAATGTTAAACAAAAATTTTTTTAATAAAAAAATAAAATAAGTATTAAAACAAGGACAGGATCCAAAAAATTCCAGACAGCTTAAAAGATCTACAATCAAAGCTCGTAACAGTCAGAGTCATTTCTCTTTACCTTTTCCCCAAACTAATACCACCTAGCAAGTATCATGGGCAGCTGAAATACCAGCAGTCAGGCTCACTAGGGTGAAAAAGGAAGAAGTAGTAAGGCTGTGAACTGTGATGCCTACAGCCACCTCTACCACCTGGCCTGTTCCTCCAGCCCATCCTATCCCCTTTTGGGCACACCTCACACTAACCTGGTTCCTGGTTGCTATTTACAGCTGCCTGTTGCTGTTGGCCCTACTTTTCACTGACACCCTGGAAGGGTGTTTGCCCAGGGCTGAGTATTGCCCAGGGCCAAGACCCTGGCCATCCCACCTGATTTTATCCTCCAGTCTTTGCTGCCCCATTTAGATGGCTATTTGCTGAACTGGATTCTTACCTACAGCTCCCAGATCCTCTCCTCTGTGCTCCCTTTGTCTTAACTTCTCATCTGATCCCTTCACCCTGCAGCCACCTTAACCTGGTACTGACTACTCCGGGTCCAAAATAATTAATTCCTTCAGGAAAAGGAGACTACAAGTTCAAAAGATCATCATTAAATAACAAATTAAGTCCCTGAGCTCTTATTCTAATTGTTGAAGTAATCTCAAATTCAATACAATTTAGGATTCTACTCACAGATTGCTGAATTAATCAATTCCCAGAATTTAATTAGTATAATTTTCAATGTAAATGTTAACAATTTACAAGGTAAGTCATTATAAAGTTTATAAAAATTGCTTAGAAATAAAAAATAATAATACAGAGGGATAAATTTTGAACAGGAAATCTATATGTTAGCACAATTAGCTCCACCAAAGTAATCTATTAAACATTAAAGGAAAGCATATTTGCAAGCTATGTACCAAGAGTTTGCTTCTGTCATTTATCTTATACTCAGAACGCCTTAACCACAAAAACCACAAAAACTATTAGAAACAATGGTTAATTTCCCACGCTAGCCCTCAAAAGTACATTTAACCTATGGAAGAGCTAAATACTATGTATCTGCAGGAAAACAGAATTGCTGCTGGGGCAATAAGATAAAATGGTAACTTTCTTGTTTTTTAATATAAAAAGCAGATTTAAGATATGATAATGGTGGACAGGAGCAGGGGGAAAAAAGAAAAAGAAGACATTTTATTCAATGTTTAATTTGTGCCAGATATTCTACCTAAACTGAAATTAAAAGCCAGCTCAGTGGCCTCTTCAAAAAACTATTTTGCAACTAGAAATTGATGTTTATACCTACTAGTATTACACACTATCACTTCCATTACAAAGCATACACATAAAAAATTAAATAGACGAAGATAAAGTGACAGTTATTTCTTAAATGATTATATACAGTAATTGTGTTTTAAAGAACTTCTTCACAAAAAAATAATAAAATAAAGAACTTCTTCACTAAAATATTAATAAATTTAACAGCTAATGCTTCATTTTTTAAGTGTTTTTAAATGCCTAGTTGTGAGTTCGGCTATTTCTTTTCTTCTATTTATTACTTTTTTTAGTTAAAAAATATTTACAGAAGTATATTTTACAATCAATAAAAACATAATTTTAAATGTACAAGTCAATGGATTTTAACAACTGTCTACACCTATATAACCATGACACAATCCAGAAAGGAAATTCCCATCACCCTCAAAGGTTCTCTTGTGCATCTTCCCAGTTAATCCCAAATGTTTCCCCCTCCCCATAAGTCTGAGACAACCACTGATATGCTTTCTGTCTCTATGGAATAGAATAGCTAGCCTTCCAAGAGCTTCATATACATAAAATCATGCACAGCTGTTTCAATTCTTGATTTTAATGGGTGCTTTAACTAAAACAGATACTTTACTGTGGTAAGTATATGTAAATGCAGAAACGATTACACTCATTCTTTCAACCCATCCAGCCAATGATGGACATTTGGTTAGTAAATTCCCAACTTACCAAATGCTAATCAGATATTATTAAAAACTAATGGAGGAGTGCTGCACATTTGAAAACATGCTTAGCAAATAAGCCCAAAATCCACTGAAACTTTACTTAGATGATTTTAAAGCAGGTTATAAAATTTTGTTTTGTGGCTATCACTAGAACACTTGACTTTGAAAACTGTGTGCTTAAATGGAAAAACATTCATTCTGCCTTTTCAGTAGGAAACTGGTTTCAGGATAACCAACAATCTTAACTGGAAGAAAGGAAGTTCAATTTCCATGAAAGAAAGCCAACTAATAAATGAAGGATGAATGAAATAATTAGGAATTATGGTTATACTGAAATCATAATAAATTGATTGAGGCAAGTACTGTAATTGTTGTTTAAAACACTAGCTGCATGGTTGATGGGGAACTGAACATACAAATAGTTTCAAAATAACACCATCTGAATCCATTAAGTCATAAAGGAGAAAAATCATACGTTGAAGGAATTTGATGATTAGCCCCTAATCCAAAGGACATTTTTAGCATCCTGAATGGTAATTTAGGTATTATATCATATGTTTCCTGATATGATGCAACATATTCTACTAATGCACAAGCCTACAGATTTAACTTCCAGTTCTGAAGACATACAGAGAATGGAGAAAAACAGTTAAAACATACCACAAGGAAGAAACCAGAGAAATTCAAAAGGTAGAACATTCCATAAGAGGTCTGGTCTCTTCCATAAATCAGTGTTAGCAAAAAGGTACCATGAATGTGTCAGTGAGGTTAAGGGCACAACAATCATACACAATGTGTGGTCCTGGATTACATATTGCTTTGGACATTTTGGATTGATGGAGGAAATATGAATATACTCCAGGTATAGAGATGATGCAGTATGTACTAAAATGGAACAATGAGCCACTGACTGAAAAAAAATAGGTGATAAAACTGTACTAGTGAACATAAAACATATAGTATATTACACACACATATATGCACATGTCCTGTTTTTTTTTTTTTTAATTTTTTTTTAACGTTTATTTATTTTTGAGACAGAGAGAGACAGAGCATGAATGGGGGAGGGTCAGAGAGAGGGAGACACAGAATCCGAAACAGGCTCCAGGCTCTGAGCTGTCAGCACAGAGCCCGACGCGGGACTCAAACTCACAGACCGCGAGATCATGACCTGAGCCGAAGTCGGCCGCTCAACCAACTGAGCCACCCAGGCGCCCCTGCACATGTCCTGTTTTTATAAATATAAAAGGTTTTTATTTTTTATTTTTAAGGAAGATTTTCTAAATTTCTCAAGGGTACACAGGTTTTGTACATGACATTTTTCACAAAATGACAAAAGTTTCAAACTTTTATTTTCAAAATACTCTTATGAATTTATTTGTTTTGAAAGGCACTTTCACTTAAAACTTCACCTTTACTTGAAATAACAGGCTATATATACCACCCGTCTCCAAATCTGGCTAGGTAATAAGGAATCACAGACTTATCACAACAGGGTAAACTTACCACTTCATAAAATGATGTAATGCACTTATCTTTCACATTCCTCAAGTCTTCTACGCTGAGTGGTATACAAGATTTTTCTTTTTTTTTTTAATTTGCTTTAATTAAAATTTTAAAGTTTATTCATTTTGAGAGAGAGCACCAAGTGGGGAAGGGGCAGAGAGAGAGAGAGAGGTAGAGAGAGAGAATCCCAAATAGGCTCTGCATCTATAGCACAGAGCCCCATGCAGGGCTCAAACCCACACACAAAATTGTGAGATCCTGACCTGAGCTGAAACCAAGAGTTGGATGCTTAACCAAGCACCTTAAGATGGTTACTTTCACCATAATTTGTTACCAAAGCTCCTACCATTTCAGATGATTGTGAATCCATTTACCAGGCCACACAAAGTGCATTACTTGGAAATATGCACATTGAAGACAAATGAATAGTTAAGCCAATAATCTCACTTCTTCTGCCACATGTGACACTTGACCATCTGACAAAAGGGAGCATGAGCATATCAATCCTGTTTTAAGTATCTGAGTTATTTTGAGTACTTATAAAACTAACCTCCTCTGTTTTTAAGACAAAAAGATAATAGAAGTACTGCCACTTTATTCTCAAGCCTCCTCCACACTCTGTATTAGGTCCTTCTGAATGTGTAAAGATGAAGGGGACATCCCCTTCAGAATCCCAGAGTGTAAAAGGATGGATCAAGAGTCAGTCCATTTGGAACATTTCCTCCCTGAAACTTCTTCCTCTAGACTTTCTGTTTTAACATTACCACACCACCTTCCAGGTCAACCATTAAAAAGCCTTACAATCTCCAAAATTCCTCAATAACTCCAAAAAAAGGTTATCAAGGCTGCAGATTGATTTTTTAGGGAACTCTCATTCTTTCTACAAATCTTTCATCAGAGGATTTAACAGACTTCAACCAGATCAAATCTCTATTTACTTACCTTTGATGTTTCATCTTTTAAGGTATCCATGTTATACCTCGATCCTCTTTTGCTACTATTAATAAATTTCCTTTTCTTAGAAGGTTTTCTCCTATTTCTCTACCTAGCATCATTTGAACTCCAAGCTCCCACTTTAGCCAGCCAGTCATGGCTGCAAGGACTTTCACTATAGCCAAGAGCTGTGATCCTCCTGCCAAGCTGGCTTCTAACTGAGCAAAGGAATGAACTCAAGTCCATGTCCAAATTGCTTACCTGGCACTTTCCTAACCAATCAAATCAGTGTTAATCTGAGAGCATAAAATCCTGGAAGGATTTCTAACTCCAAATATGTTAAAAATAGAAAAATACACTTTTACATGCCAAAATAAACCATAAACAAAGTCAAAAGGCCAACACCAAACTTAAAACAAATATGACAACAAATTTTTGGTAAATTTGCCGAGGTCATTTTTTTTTTTCACTAGCAGTAACACACAACAGCAATAAGATTATTAAAAAGAGATTTCTTATTTATAAAATTATCAAGTGTTTTGTTTTTAACAAAACCCTTGGTTTCCACCATGATCACAGCCACCTTCTCTGGAGGGTCTTCACACTGAAGACATCATGTCTGGCTCCCCAAGACCCCCCACCCCCCAACTTGGGGACATCTCACCTGACCAGAAACAAATGAGTGCACCAAGAACAGTCCAGGCAGAACTCGGTATGTTCTAGGCAAGCGCACATTCTCTGAAATGGAATGGCTTCAGCCACCCAGATTTTCTCCTGGGCAGTGCAAAGACTTTTACTATCACACCAAGGGCCATTTCTCCAGCATCTCCTCTTAACACTGTACAAACCCCAAGAATTCTGGCTACATCCCTCTTTCTGTAAAGCTGTCATGATTTATCCTGTAATCCATGGGGTTCCTATCCCCAGTGATTGGCTAAGTAATGGGACCAAATGCCCCTGTTAAAAGAGCCACCTCCCTATTCTTTTTCTTGAGAACTTGCATAGGCTTTTTTTTACCCCTAAGAATTTTTGCTGTGAAGCACAATAAACACCAGGAAAGATGGAAAAACAAACAACTAAACAAAAGCACCATATTTTGGTAAGCTTAAGAAGTCAAATTTTAATAGACATCATCTACAACCTGTGTTTCATATATTCGGAGATGATAAAACTATCCCAAAAACATTTCTATCAACTATTTCTGTGAGCACAAGAGGAAAAACAAAAGCAAAAAAGGCCTTAATCACTGTTGTTAATGATTTACCTTTAACAGAAAAGGAAATCACTAAATTTTTAGGTGCAATGTTAGCTAGTACCACCAACTTCTGGTCTAATCACTGTACATTCTAAATTATTAAACAATATACCAGAAAATAACTTTCAAAGGGAGGAAAGCATGACAGAATCAAGTAGCAAGCTGAGGGAAGAAAGAACTTATCTAAAGAACTTCAAAGACAATCCCTTTATGGTGGATGGGAGTAGAAAACACATTCAACTTGCTCTTCTCCAGTGAACAGAACAGCTAGTAGCTTCCATACCAACAAACAAAAAGATAAGGGACACACCACTCTGGAGGAGCTCTCGGCATACTCTGGAAAACTTGCTGCTAAGATACTCCTGCAGATAAATGCACCAGGCAGTGATAAAATGGGACTAAAAAAATAAAGCTCTTCCTTGATGCTTATAAATAAATGAAATTTATAACTCTTGTGTAAATACTGGCTATTCCAAACACAGTTTGCAATGATTCAAACAGACCTCTCAATGTCCTGTGTAACCTTCGCAGTATGCACCCATTTTCCTCATGCAAGATGTTTTGATAATAGAGAGAATCCTAAGAATAGATCTAAGAATCATACCTCAGTTAGGAAAAAAATTGCCTATATTCAAATTATAAAGCACTCTTACTTCATATGATGCACTTTGCTGTTTTTCTAGAAAAAAAAAACAATTATTAATCCTGACTCCACTTTTACAACTTCACTAAACGGACCATGGGTTTATAAAAACACAGCTTTGGGGGCATTATTAAGTGCAAAACACAGAAAAGGGGTTTCACAGTAGTTGATCAATTTTTTTAAAAAATAGACTTTTTAAAGAGTAGTTTTAGGTTCAAAACAGCAAAACTGAGTAAAAGGTACAGAAACCTCCCATATACCCCATCCTCCCAAACATGCACAGCCTTTCCAGCTGGTCAAATCTTTAAAAACAAAACATGTTCTTTCTGGAAAGAAATCAAGACGTTATCATAGAAAACGTAATTTCAAAATTCCAACTGCAATTTAAAGTACCACTGCCGTATGCATTTTCACTAATATGTTAGGAAATCAGTTTAATACTTACCATATAACATCCAATAAGGAAAGCAGCATTTGCTTGTTTTCTCTGATCAGAGCCAGTAAAATGAATAATTTTCTTCCTCATCATTGTGATGGACTGCATAAAGATAAACAGCTGTTAGTATTTCTCTTTAATTTCAAGTTTCCTAAAACTTTACTTTGTGATGAAGATATAAATTCCAAATCTTAACAACATATAAGCATTTGTATTAGCAAGAACTTTAAAATAGTTAACTCTAATACTCAAAAATACCATGTACCTTCCCATAATAGACATATTCTTGGATTAAAATGAATGTACAATTAAGGAGTGAGGAAGAGACATGAACAGGTATATGCTTAGAGTACATGCTCTGAAAGAATACATACGATGCTAGAAAAGGCACTGGGAGGGGAGGGGACTTTCCTTTCCTTTCCCCATTTTTGTTTTTAACATCTATTCCCAAAACCTTTACATTAAAATAAAAGGGTGGGGCGCCTGGGTGGTTTAGTCAGTTGAGCGTCTGACTTCGGGCTCAGCTCAGGTCAAGATCTTGCAGTTCGAGAGTTCAAGCCGCGCGTTGGGCTCTGTGCTGACAGCTCGGAGTCTGGAACCTGCTTCAGATTCTGTGTCTCCCCCTCTCTGCCCCTTCCCCACTCGTGCTCTGTCTCTCAAAAATGAATAAACGTTAGGGGCGCCTGGGTGGCTCAGTTGGTTAAGCGTCGGACTTCAGCTCAGGTCACGATCTCGCGGTCCGTGAGTTCGAGCCCCCCCGTCGGACTCTGGGTTGATGGCTCAGAGCCTGCAGCCTGCTTCCGATTCTGTGTCTCCCTCTCTCTCTGCCCCTCCCCCGTTCATGCTCTGTCTCTCTCTGTCTCAAAAATAAATAAACGTTTAAAAAAAAAAATTAAAAAAAAAATGAATAAACGTTAAAAAACATTTTTTTAATAAAAGGGTAAATAAAAACAGGCAAAAATAATTCTGTTACAAATCAGGATAGTGAATGAGGTAACAGGGCAGAGAAGGGGTGGAACAGAGATAACAGAGCGTAAGTGGGCTCTTGTGTGGCGTTGCTAACATTCTGTTCTTGATTTGATGACTTAGATGATTACCTACATATACTCACAGTTTGTGAAAATTCATTGATCTGAACCTCAAGATCTGTACCTATTTCTGTACATACATTATACTTCAATTCTGTAAATACATTATACTTTTCATTTAAAAGGATATGGAATTTAAAAACCAAAAAAAGCATATGATTAGTTAGGACCTCCTCACCTGTATTTCACTAACGTGAGCAGAAACAGATTCAGGTAAGCATAAGGAAAAGGATATACTGAGTTCAAAAAGCACATATTTCTTGGCTTCTGTGAGTCAGTGATGAATGTGTACATATTTTGTTTACATAGAGTAAGAGATCCAAGTTGATTTTAAAAACAAAAACAAAACCCAACCAGCCATAGAGCAACATAAGCACAAGACACTGAAATTCAAACTCTATACATGTTTTTATCACTAATTGAGTAGGCAGTAATGTTCCTACCAGGTTGGATGGTCAATACCCTGAAAGTTGGTTCTAGTAAATGATAAAAAGTTTAAAAAAAAAAAAAAAAAAGGACTAATATACCAATATATTCTTGGTTGACTGAAGGATAAAAGGCTGTAGATAGAGGAATACACGGGGGAAAAAAAGTCTTTCAAAATTAGAGCAAAGAAACTCAAGCAGGGGGAGAGGAAATTATTTTTAGCTTCCTAGCCCTGTATGAACAAAAGACCTGCCACTGGCAAGTGGAAAAAAGGAGGAGGGTGTGGACATAAATATACAAGGCCATAAATGCTTATATTCCTATTCAAGAGAAAAATAAAGCCCAGAAAAAAAGAGTTTCCATCTCTACATAAATCTGTAGGGCATACTATATAATACAAAAAGAAAAGGCACATTGCCATTTTGCAGATTAGTAACTCCTCTGGTAGGTATTTCCAACAGTTATGATGGGGAATTTTAGGTTTGAGACTCAAGGGGAAAAAAAATCTGCCTTAATCACTCATAAATTTTTAATACAATTTAATTTTTAGTTGAAAATAAATTTTATTTCTTCTGTGTAATAGTATGGTAAGTAATCACCTGGATAACATTGTTTTTAAAAAAGTAACGGCCCCTAAATGCAGCACTTTCTACGTGAGAATTTACAGTGACTAATTTGGAATTGCTAGCAGTACACAGACACTTTTTATTATATGTAACCATAAGTCAAAGTTTTTTAAATAAAGGAATGGGGTCTGAGTTCAAACTAATATTAATATTCTTTGCAACTCTCATATACAGCCTTAAAGAGATGCTGTTTGCCCCTGCCTTCCCTGCTCCTTAATAGTATGTACAAAGGGTGAGGGTGAAAAGTCACAAGTAGTAGTACAATATCACGGGACATTAAAGATAGAATGGAAGTAAGATGATGCAATTTTCTTCACTAGTTTGCTAGCATTCTCTGTCAAAGTGAAGGCAGAAAGGTCATTGTTTGACCAAAGCAAGGGAAGTTTAAGTTTCTCTTGCTGGGTTTCAGTTCCATTAGAACAGACAGTAAGAGGTTTCACTTTAATAACCAATTTCCACTTTGGCTTTTCAAGTATTTAGTCATTACCAATTCAAACCAGAACCAAACGACTCAATCAGTCTTAAACCATTCAGTCAAAACTCTGGAAAATAAACATATACACTATGACTATATAAAACAATAAGCCACATGTATGTCTTAAGCACCACTGCAGTGAGAAACAAGACTTTTTTTTTTTTTTTTTTTTTTTTTTAATAAAAAACAGAGGTATGTTTTCCTTACTTTTCCCTCCCCATGATCAGGCTAACAATGATTACCTAAGTCAAATCTTAAGTAAAAAAGATTTTACCTTTAATTTCTTATTTATCTTGCAACAATATCTGTAAACCATTGCCAGATTGAGTGGTCCAAAATCTGCGTAGAAGCTTTAAAAATGAAAAACAAAAACATATATATATATACATTCTAGATGCTCTAATATAAATGCCTTTTTGGAACTACAAGATCCAATTAAGACAAGAAAGAGTATACTAAATTTTTACTGATCATACAACTTAATACTAGTGGTATTCTGGTAAATAATGCTTATTAAAAAAACATGGCAAGTGTGACAATGGTTAAATCTAGCCTCGATAACATCTGAAAATACCTGTTGAATAAAAAAGCTGTTTTTCCACATGTTTCTACTGGCAAAAACACAGCATCTTAGTAGCATATTAGCTTAATCTCAATATACCTTAAACTATTAGAATTTCAAATGTAAATTATTAAATTTAGGAAGGTTCTTTCATTTTGATTTTTTCCTAAAGATCTATTTTATTACCAAGAGTTTAAAAAAAAAGCATTCTCCAATTATCAACAGATTAGTAATTTTCCAAGGCTATTCTACTTATAAACATACCTTTAGATTATTCAAAATAAAAAAAAATGTTACTAACAATCTTTTAAAAACCAATACTTACTTCTCATATTCAAGTTCATTATCTATGCTGAAATAATGTACATTTGATGAACTCTTTGGTCTGCTGTAGAGAATGGCAAAACAAAGGCGATCTGAAATGGAAAAATTGCAATGTTCCTTCCTTCAGGTTATTAAAAAACGTTTCACGTATCATGATGCAACTCTTTTCAGATGAAGTCAAATTTTTATTTTTCCCATGCATGGTAAGGGTAATGGGCAATTTCAAAATGTTTTGCTATTCTGGCAGGTGATAATAAATAAGCCACATTTTTAAAGGAGAAATTGCTTTTAACCATAAATTTCAATAGCAGTAAGTAATTTTTCACATAGCAACATGGCTAGATTTTTAGAGGAACCTCTCATTACAAAACTTTAGTACCCATGGGCTAAGAAATTTCAGCAACTGGAGGCATGCATTTGATAATTAGGCATCAACCTAGATTACTTGTGTTTTGTTTCACTAGGTTTTCAAGTCATCCTAAAAAGTTATTTCAATAGGAAACTGCACTTTTTAAAACAGAAACTAAAGAACGCCATCAAAAAATGCTGCTAAATTAATGTTTATGGCTATAGAACACAACAAAACAAACCATGTTTATCCAACTGTTCTTAGGGATCGCTTCTTTTTTGATTCGGAATCACTACTGTCATAGTGATTGTTACAATTAGACAAATTACCATTACAACAGAAGCAATGAGAGGTTTCTCCAAGAGGAGTGTGAGATGAACTTGTGTTGCATAAATGCAGTTAGGCTGCTGTGAAGTTTAGCAAGAATGGTAAGGAGTAGTAATGCTCAGAGGCTCCACCCTTTCTCCATTCCTCACCCCCCAAAAAAGTTGCCTAAAAACCATCAGTGAAGCAGTCACCTGCAATACCTCTTAGTAGTAATAAGTAGTGCTAGGAGAATACTCGCACTCAGATTGTGGCAAAATCAAGCACAGCCTTCAAAATAGTAAAATATAAAGAACGCCAGCTGGCATCCTTTCCCCAAATGGGAATCTAAACAATTTCTGTCTACAATTCAACTCACACAATCGCTGTATTTACTTCCTTGCAAACTCAACTGAAATGTCTTGCAACCACAAACACTCAAACGGATGCCGGAGTTTATTCCTTTCCAACCACAAATGAACCTTGATCCCCGTGCACAGAATGACCTGGGATTTTGCTCCCTTGGGTGAGGAGACGCAACTACTCTACCAGCCAGGGGTGTAAGGACACCGGGTTCCCAACTGCACGTGTCCGTGTGGATTCGCCCCAAAGCAAGACCGTGCCTGGGGACAAGGAGTCCGGGGAGGCCACCCACGCCCGTGAGACAGCAACAGCCCGGCCCGAAGTGGAAGGGCAGCCCTTTGCCGGCAATTGACGCCTCCTCACCTCCCCTAGACCCCCCGCCCCGCGGCACCGCCTGATGCTGAGTACCGGGTGTCTCGGCGGCGCCGGCGACAGACAAGCCCCGCACTCACCTTTGATCACCTCGGCCACCAGAGGGGTCCCTGCGCCCTCCCGGCTCATGACTCCAAAGCATCTGGAAGGCGGGGCGGAGGGAAGAACCGGGTGGCCAGAGAACAACCAGCCCGGGAGAGAGGAGGCGCAGCAACCACACCCCCGAAGTTTGAAAAAACAGAAAGTTTAAAGGGCCGCGCCCAAGCGCAGGGCACAGCAACGCCCCTCGGCCACCCACCACACCACAAACGCGGGCGAGCCAACCCCGGAAGTTCAAAACTTCTCAAAAGGCCCCAAACAGAGTGGCGAAAGAGTGGGGTGCGGAAACGAGCCCCAGCCGCCGGGGCTGAGCCTCGGCCCGCCTTGGGGCCGCCTGGCGGTCTTCCGCAGCGCCAGGCCTGGCCGGGCCACACTAATGCACTTGAAGTTGGGGAGTGCAGCAAAACACCGCAGAAGCGGACACAGGCCTCATAAAAGCAAGCGGCTCCAAAAGCCATTAAAAGGACTTGTCAGAAGAGAAGGACTCGTTGGCTGACCTGCCCAGCTATGCGGGGTATTCCCACAGCCGCCACAGCCAAGCACTCAGCCCTCCTCGCCGCTGCCGCTAGGGGGCACTGTTACCGGACAGGGCCAAGCCGGGAGGCGGGGGTCCAAGGCCGGGCGGCGGCCAGGCGGGGGCGGGTGGAGGCTTTCGACTTCTTAGTCCACTCAGCTCCTGGGCCACTTCGGGTCGAGACCCGCTGGGTGCCAGGCTCGCAGGAATGCTGACGTCTCATCTATTTGGGCTCTCCAAAACTGCTCAGGATTTAAAGGTAAGCCTAAAACTGAGGCCATGTGTTCCTTTAAAGGTCCTAGATTTCTCCTCCAAAAAGCATTAGGATGGTTGAAAAACAAAAATTCAGGCACAATACTTAAGCATCCATTTAAAGTATTTTCTAAATCTATGTTCCTGTGTTAGTCTCAAGTGATAAAAAATTTACGATACAGTATGAGTATGTGCATATGTATATGCACATACACACTAGGATCATGGGTGATTTTGATGATTTTCATTTCCTCCTGTTATTTTCCCAAGTTTCCTACAGGCAAGTATTATTTTATCTGTGAAAAAATTTGCAATGACTCCCGTAAAGAGAAAGGCAATACAGGAACTACTCTACTCTTTCCCCCAAGTCACTTATAGTCCTAATACAATATATACATTATATCACAATATATACATCTTTGCATCAAAAGTAAGCCTGCATACCTCCTAACCTTATCCTAAAATTTCCAAAAGGATCAAAGACTTTAAATGTAGAAACAAAATAATGAATTATTTCTGTACTCTCCAATTGGGCCTTTTTAAATGAAACAAAAACTAAAAGCCATAAGAGAATGTATTAAATTGATACACATTTTTTTTTTAATTTTTTTTTTAACGTTTATTTTTTTATTTTTGAGACAGAGAGAGACAGAGCATGAACGGGGGAGGGGCAGAGAGAGAGGGAGACACAGAATCGGAAGCAGGCTCCAGGCTCTGAGCCATCAGCCCAGAGCCCGACGCGGGGCTCGAACTCATGGACCATGAGATCGTGACCTGAGCTGAAGTCAGACGCTTAACCGACTGAGCCACCCAGGCGCCCCGATACACATTTTTAAAATGGTGTTCATAGGACACCTGGGTGGCTCAGTCTGTTGAGTGTCTGACTTCGGCTCAGGTCATAATCTAGAGGTTTGTGAGTTTGGGCTAGCTGCTGTCAGCCTGTCAGTGCAGAGCCTGCTTCAGATCCTCTATCCCTCTCTCTCTCTGCCCCTCCCCTGCTTGCACTCTCCCCCCAAAAAATAAATATTAAAATGATAATAATAGTAAAATAAAAAAGTCTTCATGGAAAATAAACACATAAAGTCAAGACATAAGCTCGAAAATATTTTTAAATTCATCTCAGTCTGATATTGAACTTCAAAATACAAAAAATGCAAACTGAAACCACAAGGTACTATTTTTCCTTGGCAAAAATCAGGAGTCTGATAAAGCATTGTTTGTGAGGCTCTGGAGAAACATCCACCCTCTCAGGTTGCCTGTGAGTAGGAATATAAACTGGGATAACCTCCTTGAAGGGCAAGAAAGGGCAATTTGGCAGAAATTTCCAAGACTGAAAGCTGGCAAGACTGCCAAGACAGGCTGCTAAATATTACCATTTATACCATTTATTTGAATGTGTGTAAAGTATATGTACACATTTGTATGACTGTATATGGCACATTGCATAGCTAATCTCTGGAAGGATATACAAAAAACTGGTAGTAGTGAATGCGTTTTACAAGAGGAAACTGAGTGTCCGGAAATACAGAAAGATAAGTGAGATTTGTGCCTTTTCATAACTTTCAAATTTTGTACCATACATTTACCTATTCAAAATGAAGAAGGTTTTGAAAAGTGAACTTGCAGGCTAACAGTGTTTCTCCAAAGCTGACTCTTCGTCAAGACATGAAGCATACTGTAAGCATAGTATAAGGCAACCTGGAAAAGTCCTTCGTGCACATTTAAAAAAAAAAGAACTGGTAGGGGGCACCTGGGTGGCTCAAACGGTTAAGGTTAAGCCTCTGACTTTGGCTCAAGTGATGCGTTGGGCTGTGTGCTGAGAGCTTAGAGCTTGGAGCCTAAAGCCTGCAGCCTGGAGCCTGCTTCAGATTCTGTGTCTCCCTCTCTTCTGCCCCTACCCCGCTTGCACTCTGTCTCTCTCTCTCTCTCTCAAAAATAAACATCAAAAAAATTAAAAAATAAAATAAAAGAGAGAACTGGTAACTTATTTGATTTCTACCTATATATCTTGCAATCCAATTTCTTTTAACAAACCCAAACAAAACTGGGAATACCTAGAAGGAAGAGGGAAGAGGTTTTTACACATTACAAGGGGCGGGGGGGAATCACTGGGGTATACAGCTGGCTCAGCTGGAAGAGCATGCAACTCTTGATCTCGGGGTTGTTAGAGCCCCACATTGGGTGTAGAAATTACTTAAATAAAAACAAATATTATTTTTAAAAAATCACTGATTTTTGATGTCCAATTACCTTTCCATAATGTATTCTCAATATTCTATTGTTAGACTAATATTGCAATAAACTGCTGTGGAGATGAGTGTGGGGATGAGAGCTATTTATCAGAAGCCTCGAGCTAGAAGCCGGAATCTTTTACAAAGTTCATGATTCAATGTATAATCCTGTAAACCCATGTATCTTCCACTTAATGTTTCTGTTGTCAAAAACAGAACACTGAAGATTTAAAGTAATAAACATTCTTGCCTATATATGCCTGTCACATAATGTTGCCTCTCTTGCTTCTTTGAAAAGGGCACAGTAAAAGGAAATGAAATCTCACCATTTAAAAATGTTAACAAAAACGTTCAACATCCTCATGCCCAAGTTGTCTGTTTTGATTTGTTTTGAGTTGTCTGTTTTGATTTGGCTTTTGGGTCTCCAGTTTGCTACTTCTTCCTTTAATAAATACATTAAATAAGTAAAAAGTATTTTCCTACATAACAAATGTAGAAATTTGGGGATAATTAATCAAACAGAGGGGTAATGTTCTAAACCAAGTGAGAAATACATGTAGGAGTCAGGTGGCAATGATAATACAGCATACACTTTTTAACAGAAAGAACTCTACTTGGACCTACAGACACAATCAACTTCCCACTATTTCTCTTTCCCCCTGGAATTTGACTGACTTCACAGAACCTGGCAGAGTAGCTAGAGAAGTGAACAGCTTCCCTATAGGATAAGAGAGCTCACCGCAAGACAAGCAGAAAGGAAGATTCACATCCCTATGGAACAAAAGAGAACAGGTAAAAAACCAGGCTCTACCTGAATAGTGACTGTCCCTTAGAGAGAGGGCCAACAGACATCAGCCTCTCAGCTGTATTAGTCACTCAGTTTTGAAGGGAAGGAGTGACCAAGGGGAGCAGAGGAAGAAATGTTCGCAAAAGTACTGATTTTAAAAAAGAAAACAATGACAGTGAGCAATTATCGACTGTTCAGTGCTAGGTACTGTATTAAAGCTCATAACCTATGAGGTAGATATTACTACTACTATCGGTAGTTTGCAGGAAAGGAAATCTAACCCTAAAGAGGCTAAGTGACTAACCTAAAAGCAAGGTCACAAAGCCTGTTATAAAGTAGAATTAGGACAGGCTATTAGATTGAAGCCTGAGGCTTTTTTAAATCCTTGCCTCAGAGACTTCAGCTGATGTAAAGCAAGAATAATTAAAACAACATGATGTTACCATAGCAATATACAAATATGGACCTGGGCATATATGAAAACTTAGTATGTAATGAAAATGTATTTCAACATGAATAGACACTTCTCTAAAGAAGACATCCAGATGGCCAACAGGCACATGAAAAGATGTTCAACGTCGCTCCTCATCAGGGAAATACAAATCAAAACCACACTCAGATACCACCTCACGCCAGTCAGAGTGGCCAAAATGAAGAAATCCGGAGACTATAGATGCTGGAGAGGATGTGGAGAAACAGGAACCCTCTTGCACTGTTGGTGGGAATGCAAATTGGTGCAGCCGCTCTGGAAAGCAGTGTGGAGGTTCCTCAGAAAATTAAAAATAGACCTACCCTATGACCCAGCAATAGCACTGCTAGGAATTTATCCAAGGGATACAGGAGTACTGATGCATAGGGGCACCTGTACCCCAATGTTTATAGCGGCACTCTCAACAATAGCCAAATTATGGAAAGAGCCTAAATGTCCATCAACTGATGAATGGATAAAGAAATTGTGGTTTATATACACAATGGAATACTACGTGGCAATGAGAAAAAATGAAATATGGCCTTTTGTAGCAACATGGATGGAACTGGAGAGTGTGATGCTAAGTGAAATAAGCCATACAGAGAAAGACAGATACCATATGGTTTCACTCTTATGTGGATCCTGAGAAACATAACAGAAACCCATGGGGGAGGGGAAGGAAAAAAAAAAAAAAAAAGAGGTTAGAGTGGGAGAGAGCCAAAGCATAAGAGACTGTTAAAAACTGAGAACAAACTGAGGGTTGATGGGGGGTGGGAGGGAGGGCAGGGTGGGAGGGAGGGCAGGGTGGGTGATGGGTATTGAGGAGGGCACCTTTTGGGATGAGCACTGGGTGTTGTATGGAAACCAATTTGACAGTAAATTTCATATATTAAAAAATAAAAAATAAAAAAAAAATAAAAAATAAAAAAAAAAAAAAAAAAAAAAAAAAAAGAAAATGTATTTCAAACCAGTAACAAAGAAGGCCTTACTCAATAAGGAGCAGTTATCTCCATGTATGAAAAGAAACTGAGATTTCCATCTCACCTATCATATAGAACAAATACCAGATTAAATAATTTTTTAAAGCTGTCAGGTAACTATAAAAATTATAATGAATAGTTCTACAATTTAAATGGGGAATTTTTAGGGGCGCCTGGGTGGCTCAGTCGGTTAAGCCGCCGACTCCGGCTCAGGTCATGATCTCGCGGTCCGTGAGTTCGAGCCCCGCGTCGGGCTCTGTGCTGACAGCTCGGAGCCTGGAGCCTGTTTCGGATTCTGTGTCTCCCTCTCTCTGACCCTCCCTCGTTCATGCTTTGTCTCTCTTTGTCTCAAAAATAAAAACGTTAAAAAAAAAAATTTTTTTTAAATAAATGGGGAATTTTTAAGCATGACACAAAACTCAAGTCATAGAAGTAAAAAACAAACTTAGAGGAAAATATATAATAAAGGGTTAATCATATAATAAAGGGGTAATCGTCATGACAGAAAAAAAGTACCTACAAAGCAATGTAAGAACCCAATAGAAAATGAAACAGCCAATTCAAAAAAGCTATACAAATGGTCAATAGTATATGAAAGAATCTTCCCAGTGGCTCATCATTAAAAAAAAAAAAAATCCATCATCATGAAACAGATTACAGAAAAAAGTCACATGATTATCTCATTAAATACAGAAAAAGGAATCATTAAAATCAAGTCAGTTCCAATTAGGTCTTTGTATAATGAGCCTAAAGGAGAACTTCTCTAACCTGATAAAGAGTATTCTCCAAATACCTCTAGCAAGTATCATACTTCATGCTTTATTTTGTGAGCATCTCCCTCAAATAAAAAACAAGACAAGGGGTGCCTGGGTGGCTCAGTCTGTTAAGCATCCAACTTTGGCTCAGGTCATGATCTCACCATTTGTTGGGTTCGAGCCCCATGTCAGACTCTGTGCTGACAGCTCAGAGCCTGGAGCCTGCTTCAGATTCTATTTCTCGCTCTCTCTCTCCCCTCCCCCAAACCCCTCCCACCTCAAAAATAAATATTAAAAAAAAAAAAGACAAAAATTCCTATCATTACAATAACCGGAAGTTCTGGCTGATGCCAAGATAAGAAAAAGACATGAGAGAGAAGAATTGGAAAGGAACCAGTTGTCCTTATTTACAGACAATAATTATCTACCTAAAAAATACAAGAGAAATCTGTAAACAACCTATTAATAAAACTTTTGCAAAGTTCCTGGATACAGATGATTAACACACAAAAACCAAGGGTTTTTCTATATACTTGTAATAACCAACTATGAAATATAATAGCATGTGCATATCCTTTATGAGTATATGGCAAGATAAAGCAGGTTTATAACTGGGAAGACTCACTATCACAAAGATGGTGATTACCCTCAAACTAAAGGCAATTCTTACTAAAATCTCAATACAGCCTGACAAGCTGATTCTAAAATTAATCTAGAAGACAGCAGGAACCACGAAGAACTGAACAGGAAGGGGGCCCTCGCCCTACTAAATAGTAAAATTTAAAATAATTTAGGTCCTGTAGTATTGGCACAGATATAATAGACAAAAGGTAAAGATGAGAGCCCACAGAGAAACCACATTTAAAAAAAAAATTTAACATTTATTTATTATTGAGAGACAGAGAGACACAGAGCTTGAGCAGGGGAGGGGCTGAGAGATGGAGAGGCACAGAATCTGAAGGAGGCTCCAGGCTCTGAGCTGCCATCACAGAGCCTGACGCAGGGCTTGAACTCACAAACTGCGAGAAGTCGGACATTTAACCGACTTGGCCACCCAGGCGCCCCGAGAGAAACCACATTTACATGGAAACCTCCCATATGGCAGAGGTGGCATTACAGATCAGTAGGAAAATTACTCAGTACAAAGTATAGGGATAATTGGTTGTCCACTTTGTCAGGGGTGGTAGGAGGAAGTTGGATCCTTATCTTACACCATCAGCCACCACTCCCCAAAGAAGAAAAAAATCCCAGGTGGATTGAAAGTCTAGATATGAATGGCACCTGGGTGGCTCAGTCCCTAAGTGTCTGACTCCTGATTTTGGCTCAGGTCATGATCTCACAGTTTGTAAGCTGGAGCCCCACATCGGGCTCTGCACTGAAAGCTCAGAGCATGGTTGGAATTCTCTCTCTCAAAATAAATAAACACTTAAAAAAAAAAAAAGTCTAGGGTGCCTCGGTGGCTCAGTTGGTTGGGTGACTGACTTTGGCTCAGGTCATGATCTCGCGGTTCATGAGTTCAAGCTCCGCGTCGGGCTCTGTGCTGACAGCTCAGAGCCTGGAGCCTGCTTCAGATTCTGTGTCTCCCCCTCTCTCTGCCCCTCCCATGTTCATGCTCTGTCACTCTCTGTCTCTCAGTAATAAATAAATGTTAAAAAAAAAAAAAAAAAGTCTAGATATAAGAAGAAAGCTTTAAAAGTTTTAGAATATAGAAAAATAACTCATAACAGTGAAGGGATGGGTTTTTTTTTTAAACAAAACATAAAAGGTACTAACTATGAAGCAAAAGATTGAGAAATTTGGTCACATGAAGATTTAATGCTTCTGTTCAATATGAGACTCCATAAGCAAAATTTTAGAAGATAATTCACACACTAGAAGATAGTTACAATGCATACAAGCAAAAGAGGATTAGTATCAGAACTTATAAACAACTATAAATCACAAAGAAAAAAGCTAACATCCCAATAAATAAATGGGCAGAAGATGGGAGTAAGAAATTCACAAAAGAAGAAACCTAATTGTTCTTGCTCCTCTTTTTAAAAAGGACCTATAAGATGAGTATGGTTTTAGTCTGTGCTATGCCTTGTGATGAACTGAGTTTACTCATCAGAATAAACTATGGCAACAACTAACCCTGAAATCGTAGTGATTTAGTTCACTACAACAGAGGTGTATTGCTTGTTGGTGCTACATGTATCACAGGTTGGGGGGGGGGGGAGGAGGCTCTATTCTATGCAGTCATCCAAGAATATGGAATAGAGGCTCCATCAGTTGCAGATGCACCATCTGGAATTTATCCTTGTGGCTGGTTGACCGATGTGCCAGTGACTGCTTCTATAAGTAATTCCAGTGGCCTGCAGATCTAAATGCACACAGATATAAACCAAGTCCCTTAATTTTATCAGTAATAATGCCTACATTTTAATCTTTACCTGTTTAACTCCTGTGTTCCTCTATCAGTTGCTCTAAAACTAAGGTGGGGAAAAAAAGAGTAATCTTATCTAAAGAGACCCAAAAATCTTCACCCAATGTTACATTAGTCTCCATACTCATCTATATTCCTGAAATATTTAATCATTTTTTTTTTTTTTAAAGGAAGCCACTATAAGAACTGCAATGGTTTTCACACCTTTCAGATCATTAGAGCAAGAGAAACTAAGAAAATGTCATGGGGTGCCAGGGAGGCTCAGTCAGTTAAGTGTCCGACTCTTGATTTTGGCTCAGGGCATGATCTCACAGTTTGGTTCGTGAGATCAAGCCCCACATCAGGTTCTGCACTGACAGCTTGGATCCTGCTTAGGATCCTTCCTCTCTCTCTCTCTCTCTCTCTCTCTCTCTCTCTCTCCCTCTCTCCCTCTCCCTCTCCCTCTCCCTCTCTCTTTGCCCCTCCCCCACTCATCCATGCTCACACCCTCTCGCTCTCAAAAATAAGTAAACTTTAAAAAAGAGAAAGAAATGGGGCACCTGGGTGGCTCAGTTGGTGTCAGACCTCAGCTCAGGTCATGATCTCACAGTCCGTGAGTTCGAGCCCCACATCAGGTTCTGTGCTGACAGCTCAGAGCCTGGAGCCTGCTTCACATTCTGTGTCTCCTCTGTCTCTGCCCCTCCCCTGCTCATGCTCTCTCTCTCTCAAAAATAAATGTTAAAAAAAAAGAAAAAGAAAATGTGATCAAGGCACCAAACAGCTAGGAAAAACATGGCAAATATAAAACAGAATGAGATGGTAGGGATAAGTCCAAACATATTAACAATAATAAAATGCAAAATACTTAAATTCATCTACAAGAATTTCAAATTGACTTTAAAAATACATACTGCTTAATAAAGGCTACTAAAACAAAGCCCTATAAGGAAAATTTAAATGAAAAGATAGGAAAACGGTGCCTCATCTTAGACATTTTGCTTTTATTGCACTTCACAGATAGGATTTTTACAAACTGAAGGTTTGTGGCGACACTGCACCAAGCAATCTATTGGCACTATTTTTTCCAACAGCATTTGCTCACTTTGTGTCTGTGTGTCACATTTTGGTAATTCTCACAATTATTTCAAAAATTTCATTATTATTATATTTGTTATGGTGATCTGTGCTCTTTGTTAACTACTGTAATTGTTTGGGGTTGCCACAAACCACGTCCATATATAAGATGGTGAACTTAATCGATAAATGTGTGCATTCTGACTACTCCACTAACCAGCTATTCCCCTGTCTCCCCCTCTTCAGGCTTCCCCATTGACTGAGAAACAATATTGAAATCACCCCAATTAATACTCCTACAATGGCCTCTAAGTGTTCAAGTAAAAGGATGAATTACACATCCGTCACTTTAAATCAAAAGGTAGAAATTAATACTCTTAGTGAATAAGGCATGTCAAAAGCCTATTGATAGGCTGAAAGCTTGGCCTCTTGCACCAAAGAGCACATTTGTGAATGCAAGGAAAAAGTTCTTAAAAATTGAAAGTACTACTCCAGTGAACACATCAATGGTAATAAAGTGAGACAGCCTTATTGCAGATTTGGGGAAAGTTTTAGTGGTATGGACAGAAGATCACACCAGTCATAACATTCCCTTAGGCTAACACCCAAGCCACCGATTCTACAAAAGCTGAGAAAGGAGGAAGCCTCAGCAGAAAAGTCTGATGCTGGTAGAGGTTGTTTCATAAGGTTTAAGAAGCCATCTCCATGACATACAAGTGCAAGGTGAAGCAGCAAGTTATCCAGAAGAACTAGCTAAGGTAATTAATAAAGATGGCTATACTCAACAACAGACTTTCAATGTAGATGGAACAGCCTTCCATTGGAAAATGTCATTTAGGACCTTTTACACCTAGTGAAAAAAAGTCCATGCCTGGCTTCAAAGTTTCAAAGGACAGGCTGACTCTCTTGTTAGGGCGTAACATAGCGAATAACTTTCAGTTGAAGCCAGTGTTCCTTTACCATTCTGAAAATCCTAGGGCCCTTAAGAATTATGCTAAATCTACTCTAACTGTGCTCTACAAATGGAACAACAAAACCTGGATGGCAGCACATCTGTTTATAGTATGGCTTACTGAATACTTTAAACCTACTGTTGAGACCTACTGCTGAGAGAAAAAAATCTTCTCAAAATATTACTGCTCATTGGCAATGTTCCTGGTCCCTCAAGAACTCTGATGGAGATACACAATGAGACAAACATGTTCATACCTGCTAAAAGAACACTCGTTCCGCAGCCAGCCCATGGTTCAAGGAGTCACTTTGACTTTAAATCTTACTATTTAAGAAATATGTTATGTAAGGCTATACCTGCCATAATACAGTGGTTCCTTTGATGGATCTAGGCAAGGTAAATCAAAAATTTTCTGGCAAGGATTCACCATTCTAGATCCATTAAGAACATTCGTGACTCATGGGAAGAGGTCAAATATCAACATTAACAGGAGTCTGGAAGAAGGTGATTCCTACCCTTGTGAATGACTTCAAGGGGTTCAAGATTTTAGTGGAGGAAGTCACTGCAGATGTGGTGGGAACAGCAAGAGAACTAAAATTAAAAGTGAAGTCTGAAGGTGTGACTAAATTGATGCAATCTCATGATAAAACTTGAATGGATGAGTTGTTCCTTATGATGATCAAAGAAAGTGGTTTCTTGGGATGGAATCTACTCCTAGTGAAGATAATGTGCAGACTGTTGAAATGACAGCAAAGGATTTCAAGTATTACATACTAATTGATAAAGCAGCAGCAGGATTTTAGAGGATTGACTCCAATTTTGAAAGAAGTTCTGTCGGTAAAATGCTATCAAACAGCACTGCATGCCTCAGAGAAATCGTTCTGTGAAAATCAATCAATGTGACAGACTTCACTGTTGTCCTATTTTAAGAAACTGCTACAGCCACCCAACCTTCACAACTACCTCCCTGGTCAGTCAGCAGGCACTCTCCACCAGCAAAAAGATTTTGGCTCACTTAAAGCTCAGGTGACGGCATTTTTTAGCCATAAAGTATTTTTTTATTTATTTTTAATTTTTTTAATGTGTATTTATTTTTGAGAGAGAGAGAGACAGAGTGTGAGCAGGGGAGGGGCAGAGAAAAAGGGAGACACAGAATCTGAAGCAGGCTCCAGGCTCTGAACTGTCAGCACAGAGCCTGATGCAGGGCTTCAACTCAGAAACAGCAAGATCATGACCTAGATCGATGTCGGGAGCTTAACCTACTGAACCACCCAGGCGCTCCATTATAAAGTATTTTTTAATTAAGGTATATACACATTGTTTTTTTCGACATAGTGCTACTGCACGCTTAAAAGATTATAGTGTAAACATAACGCTTATGTGGAGTGGGAAACCAAAAAGTTCACTTGGTTTGCTTTACTATGATATTCTCTTTATTGCAGTGTTCTGGAACCAAACCCACAAATACCTCCAAGGTATGCCTGTAGAATTCATAGTAAAAAGCAATAAAAAGATGATGTTTCATGATTAAAGATATAATCTACCAGGAAGCCTGCATGGCTTAGGGTGTTAAGCATCCAACTCTTAATTTCGGCTCAGGTCATGATCTCCTGGTTCGTGAGACTGAGCCCCATGTCAGGCTCCACGCTGACAGCACATTGCTTCCAGGCCAGCCCATTTAATTGATGGTACAAAACTCTGCCAAATTCTCTTTCCTTCTGACAGCAGCATTCAAGATTATAGTCATAACACAAACCATGTTAGAAAACTGGCAGAGTCCATAAAAAAAAAAATACATGTTCACCAAGAAAGATAGAAAGGTTCATAGAATCATTTGAAAATAATGACTGAAAACAAACTAATGTTCAGAAACAGTAGACTGAAACACTGTGATACTTCTTACAATGTAATATTAAATAACACTAAGAACGAATTAACTATGACCATGCACAATATCATGGATGACTCTCACAAACATACTATTTAGTGAAAGAAGCCACACAAAAGAGTACATACAGTATGGTTTCATTTATATTTCAAAATCAGACAAATCTTGGCAACAAAAATCAGGAGAGTGGGGTGCCTAAGTGGCTCAGTTGGTTGAGCATCTGACTCTTGATTTCGGCTCAGGTCATGATCTCGTGGTTCATGGGATCAAGCCCCACATTGGGCTCTGCATGGACAACGTGGATCCACAGGGGAGATTTAGAATAGGTCTTACCTCACCAATGATGGGTATATGTCACGAACAAAAAATAAACCTTTGCTTGTTACATCCCACTAAGATTTTGGAGTTGTAATCACAATATAACCTAGCCTATCCTGAACTTATCTTTAGATGTTTATGAAAAGTCTTAAACTAAAACACAAAATGCAAAAGCTATAAAGAGAAAGGATTTGATAAATTTACAAAAGACACCATAACAATACTTTTTAGAGATGGGGTGGGAGGAGAGAATAATACTGTAGCCAACCTGAATTCCCATAAAAATAAGTATATAATATTGGGTTATAATCCAAAGTATACAATAAATATGGACAAATGCTGATACAAATAAGTGCTTAAATAAGTAAATGGAAGAGAGACAAAACTTTCTTACAGAAGAATTCCAAATAAAATAGGTAGATACTTCCCTCCAAGAGGTGGAGCATAACCTCTCCCCTCTTTTGAGTGTGTGCTAAACTTAGTGACTTGCTTCTAAAGAATACAGTATGAAAAGGGAAAAATGGCAACTTTACAGAGGAGAAACCTGGCCAATGCTACTTTTTTTTTTTTAATTTTTTTTAACGTTTATTTATTTTTGAGACAGAGACAGAGCATGAACGGGGGAGGGTCAGAGAGAGAGGGAGACACAGAATCCGAAACAGGCTCCAGGCTCTGAGCAGTCAGCACAGAGCCCGACGCGAGGCTCGAACTCACGGACCGCGAGATTGTGACCTGAGCCGAAGTCGGACGCTTAACCGACTGAGCCACCCAGGCGCCCCTGGCCAATGCTACTTTAATGCACATGGTCATGATTAACCAGTGATGTCATGTGGATTTCATGTACTCTCAATATGATGTGTAAGAAGGGCACTTCTCTGTGGTATTCACTCCAAAAACCCAGTCTAGTCATTAGAAAATATCAAGTGCAACTAAGGAACATTCTACAAAATACCTGAACAGCACTCCTCAAAACTGTCAAGGAAACTGTCAAAGACCTTAGATGACTAAGAAGGTAGCACCAAAATCAATGTAGTATCCTAGACTGAATCCTGAAATAGAAAAGACATTAATGGAAAAACTGCAGATATCTGAATAAAGTCGAATATACTTAATAGCAACATACCAATGTATGTTAAGGTATCTTAAGGTACCAGAGTAATTCAAGATGATGTAGAGACTGAATTATGTCCCCTAAGATACGTTACCTTGAAGCCCTAAACCCCAACAGGACTATATTGGAGATACGGCCTTTAAAGATCTCATTAAATGAGGTCAAAATGGTGGGGCCCTAGTGCAACAGAACTGATGTCCTTATAAGTAGAGGAGACACCAGAGATCTTTCTCCCTCTCTGTGCACACACAGAGTAAAAGCCTCTCAACCTGGGTGGCCTAATTCCCTGTTAATAAATGCAGTGAAACAGCTATTTTCGGCCAGGACAAGATCTACCATCCCAGGGACGACATCAGTTTAAATTAAAGCATTAGTAGCTAGCACTCTTAACTGGAAGAATAAGATAGCGACTCCTGCCAGCTGCCTTTCACCATCCTTCCTTATCTAGTCTATCCTTCATCCCTGAGCTGGAGATTCAAATTTGTTTGACTCTCAATGCACTTTACAGGGAACTACAAAAGGGTGGCAAAGATAAGACAGCTCTATCAAGCTCTCTGGTCCTTCTCTTTAAAACAGGGGCTCTAGGGGCGCCTGGGTGGCGCAGTCGGTTAAGCGTCCGACTTCAGCCAGGTCACGATCTCGCGGTCCGTGAGTTCGAGCCCCGCGTCGGGCTCTGGGCTGATGGCTCAGAGCCTGGAGCCTGTTTCTGATTCTGTGTCTCCCTCTCTCTCTGCCCCTCCCCCGTTCATGCTCTGTCTCTCTCTGTCCCAAAAATAAATAAAAAACGTTGAAAAAAATTTAAAAAAAAAAAAAAAAAAAAAACAGGGGCTCTAAAACTTAAATCACTGGGGGTCCCCGGGGTGGAGGGGGAATCTCCCCAGCCCTCTGTCTCACATGTTCTCTGGCTACGTGACAAAAAGCAAAATTAAGAGTTCTAGACTCGGGGCGCCTGGGTGGCTCAGCCGGCTGAACGTCCGACTTCAGCTCAGGTCAGGATCTCACGGTTCGTGAGTTTGAGTCCCTACATTTGAGCCTCGAATCAGACTCTGTGCTGACAGCTCAGAGCCTGGAGCCTGCTTCGGATTCTATGTCTCCCTCTCTCTCTGCCCCTCCCCTGCTCACGCTCTGTCTCTCTGAAAAATAAATTAAAAAACATCAAAAAAAAAAAAAGTTCTAGCCTCTAATTTCCTGTGTCTTTGAGTGTTGTATAATTACTCGTATCTGAAACTTGTAATATATTTACTAAGTTTATCAGAAGGTAGGTGCATCATACAGACGAATTCTTGTTTTATATAATGGCATTGGGCTATTGGTAAATTTGCTTTCAAACTGCATATACAAGGGTGAAAGGTATACAATTTGGTTTAAGCTACACTGTGGGACAAATCAGTTGATCTAGGGGCAGCTGCTCTAATCAGAAGCTACAGAGATGGGCAGCTATTAAAGTAGGAAACTCACATTCCAGAGATGATACAATAGCTTTTCTATTATCCATATATCTGGAGAATTTACAATTAAAACAGTGAATGCCAAGTGGTTTTTACTGGTAAACTGAGTAGCTTGCTAATCAGAATAATTGTTAGAAAGGGCTCTCATTGGTAACATTAATAGCTGTCCATATATGTAGATGGTCTAAAATACTCTACAGATTATAAAGTAATGTGACTCCTATTTAGGGATAGTGTTAGAGCCTGAAGTCTAGATGTCTAAACTGGCCCCTGTCCAGCTGCTAGCTGTGAGGATTTCTGTTTGGTGCCAACTATAAGGTTAACAGAATCCTGTACCTGGAATACTGTCATGTCTGCCTCAAGTGAACCTGTCACAAAAGCAGGGGTCAGATTACCTAAAATTTCAGGAGCCAAGTCTACAGGAAAGGGTGTATCGTAGTTTATGCCTGCTTGCTAAGAATACTGAATGAATCACTGTTGTATAGAAGAATTGTTTTTATCTGAGACTAGCTTTCATTATAACCTGGTAGATTAAGGCCGTAGTAGAGTTAGCTAAACCCTATCTACCTCAAGTTTTCCTGCAGTTACTGTTATCTATCAAAAAGTCCTAAGAGCTATGCATGACCAAACCGGTTCAGGTCAGTTTCCATCAGTACAATACAAAAGTCAGATTAGATCTGGCATCACTAACATGCCCTAAAACATTTGGATCACAGTCATGGAAATAAGACAGGAGCCAGAGAGAGGAAGTCACACTGAAATAAAGCAGCCACGTTCAGCAGACATTTTTTTTCTAGGATCCTAAACCAAGAACTTTGATAGATAAATTCTAATTTATCTACCTAAATAAATGTTTCAAAAGGCAGGGCACGTGGGGGACAGTGGTGTAAGTAAATGGTCTGTCTCATCTCAAATTTCTTGGCAGTGAATTTAAAAAAGACTTACTTTAATGAGTATTTTTAATATAACTGCCTTATCAGAAGCAAATTCTTATATACAATACTCACTATCTCTGATGGTATTTTAATGCCCTCCTAACGATATTTAGGACAAATCACAATTTTAGGCCACTAGTCCTATCAATAACCAATTTTTTTCTATAGAAAAATATATAAGGGAGAGTTTTCAAAATTATGCCAATTTGGTTGTGATTTTTAAGAAAATGAGGAAGAGGATTTTGACTATATATCAAAAAAATTTTAAAGGGAAAGACAAAAGATTTGAAGGCACTTTATGAAAGAAGTGCCTATAAGCTCATGAAAAAGGTATTTAAATCACACATATGCAAATTAAAAATTAAATTTCATGGCCTATAAGCTCATGAAAAAGGTATTTAAATCACACATATGCAAATTAAAACCATAATGAAATATCTACACCCACTAGAATGGTTACAATTAGAATGACACGGAGGGGCGTCTGGCTGGCTCAGTTGGGGAGCATGTGACTTGATCTTGGGGGTTTTGAGTTGAGCCCCACACTGTGTGTAGAGATTACTTGAAATCTAAAAAAAGAAGAAAAAAAAGAATGATAACACCAATTGTTGGGGAAAATGTAGAGCAATTACAACTCTCAAACACTGCTACACGGAATTTAAAATGGTAGTGACAAAATAAAATAAAATAAAATAAAATAAAATAAAATAAAATAGTATTAAGACATTGGAAAAGTTTAATAGTTATATATACTTTTCCTATGACCCAACCATCCTACTCCTAAGTACATACTCAGAGCAGTAAAATGTGTCTACAGAAAGACTTGTATGGGAGTTATTTGTAGCAGCTTTAGAAAGAGCCCCAAACTGGAAAGGAGAATGCCCACCAACAGGAGAATAGATAAAAAGATTGTTGTATATTTATGCAATGGAACACTACCCAGCAAAAACAAAAGAATGAAGTGTCAATACACAAAATAAAATGGATGCATCTCTTATGCTTAGCAAAAGAAGACAGACACAATAGTTCATGCTATATGATTCCAGACATAAATTTCAAGAACTGGTAAAACTAATCTATATGGACAGAAATCAGAACAGTGGTTGTTGGGGGTAAGAATGAGTTGACTGGAAAGGAGCCCAGAGGGAACAGTAGTTCACAGGGGTATATACTTGTTAAAATTAAAATTGTACACATAAATCTATGCAATTTACTGTATATAAGTTATACTGTACTTTTTAAAAGTGGAGGGCAAAAAGAATCTTAAGTGGTACACATTCATGAAAAAACTACAGAATATTTTGTATAGAATATAATTAAGAATTATCTTGACCTAATTAACTGGATAGCATAGACCATGAATAATAAATTACACTGCAAAAAAAAGGAAAAAGGCAGAAAAGGTCATGTGGCTAGTAGAAAGACTGTTGACTATTTGGTGAAAAGTAAATATTTTTATTCTTCCTAAGGCTGTAAAAGATTATTTATAAAAATAAAAAAAATTTTTAAGCAGTCCCTCTGGTCCTAAAATTTTCACAAAGGAAAAATCACAGATCCAGGGCCTATCTTTATTCATAGATTCTCTGCCATTCCTTATATTCCATCAAACATATTATTTAATAAAGTACTCTGGGTTGCAAATAAGGAGAACAGGAACTCTGTTAAATACCATCTCATATGGCTCTAAGACTTCCTAAGTAACATAAATATAGCAGAATAATCTAGAGTTCTTATTCCTTCTCTTAAAACTACTGATCCAACTCTCTCGCACTGCCTACAACACTGCTCCAGTAGAACTTTCAGTAGTGATGGAAATGTGCAGCATCTGCAAACATGGTTAGTGGTTACTAAAATGAACAACATAGACTTAGGGGAAATAGGTTCTTCAGCTTCTGATCTATACATTCTGGCAAGTGGATAATTAAGAAACAAAAGTCCTCCACTGTGGGCAAAACAAAATTAAGGGAGCTATGGCTTTTCCTCTGCTTTCAGGATCTTTGGTTCCAAGAGTCCTGATCTTAACACCAAGCCTCAGGACACAACTCTGCTTTTCTCTGGGGTTTGAAGAGAATGAGAAGCACCTGTGGTCAGAAACACAGCCTACCCAGCATAGTGCCTAAGACACAACAGGTACCCACAGTAAATGCCTGTTTAAGAAACCAGTTTAATAAATGGAAGGAGGGTAGACAAGGCCAGAGGAAAAGGCGTCCTTTATTGAGTACATTCTGGGATAGGCACTTTACACAACTTATCTCATTTTATTTTTCACCACAGCCTAGAATAGAGATTATCGCCTCCATTTTACAAATGGGAGAGGCAGTGCAAGGAAGAATAAGTAACTTGCACAGCTTGTGACAGTGGGGTAAAATACGGCTTTGAACAAATATAACCAATGTAGCCAGAATTCACTCATATATAGTTGCATATATACCAGTAATTGCCATATAGCATTTTTTTAAAGCCCCTATTTCTCACAATTATACTGCAGTTTGGCTTCAAGGAAAGCCTATGGAAAAATAAGTGGCTCAAGGTAGGTGACTTCCAAAACTGCTTACTTCATAAGCTATTAAAATTTGAAAGCCATATCATAACATGTTTTTCAAAAGAAAAGAGAGGCCAAAAACACTGAAATCTGCATCATATAAAGAGATGCTTTATTTGAGCTTTTCCAGGCTCAGAGCTTGCTTCCTTGGGGGGAGCTGGGACACCAGAACAAACACTCTGGGGGGTCCAGAAGGAACACTGGAAGCAGCACAACTTTGTGGAAACCTAAGAAAGAGTGGGCTGTTCACTGAAAGCCCTCTATTAACCCAGCCACACGGCATCATTCAGCAAAGGAGCATTCTATCTTGCTTACAGGTCATTTTTTGACACAACTAATTTTCACAGCAGTAACATTTACCTCTCTGCAGCAGCTCTACATGAAACAGTAAACCTAAGGATTTTAAGAGAAATTTGTGTATGCTTTGAATTTGAAGAGGAAATAGCTCTTGCTAAGTTTAACATAATTTTGAGGGAGATTTCTTGTTCTTAAAAAATTTTTTTAAAGAAAAGTTTTCAGAGAAGTCATTAAATATACACGAATTTAATGCCAATTATATTTATTATCTACTTAAAAAATTTTTTTTAATGTTTATTCATTTTTTGAGAGAGAGAGAGACACACACACACACAGAGCATGAGCAGGGGAGGGGCAGAGAGAGAGGGAGACAAAGAATCTGAAGCAGGCTCCAGGCTCTGAGCTGTCAGCACAGAGCCCAACGCCGGGCTTGAACTCACAGATCATGAGACCATGACCTGAGCTGAAGTCAGTGCTTTAACGGGCTGAGCTACCCAGGCGCCCAGATATTTATTATCTACTTTAAAACAACATGGTATTCAGATTATAACTATGAAGCACAGCTTTATATTTTACAGTATTACTTAAATACTTGTAATTGAAAAACACTGCCTGAAAGCAGAAGTGAAATTCTCCTGTTTAAAAAAAAAAAAAACAAAAAAACAGAAAGCAGGGGCGCCTGGATGGCTCAATCGGTTAAGCTTCCAACTTCAGCTCAGGTCATGATCTCACAGTTCAAGGGTTCAAGCCCTGCATCAGGCTTAGTGCTGACAGCTCAGAGCCTGGAGCCTGCTTCTGATTCTGTGTTTCCCTCTCTCTCTGCTCCTACCCAGCTTGTGCTCTGGCTCACTTGCACACTCTCTCAAAATTAAACATTAAAATTTTTTTTAATTTTTTTAAATGTTTTTATTTATTTTTGAGACAGAGAGAGACAGAGCATGAGCAGGGGAGGGGCAGAGAGAGGGGGAGACACAGAATCTGAATTAGGCTCCAGGCTCTGACCTGTCAGCACAGAGTCCGATGAGAGACTTGAACTCACAGAGTGTGAGATCATGACCTGAGCTGAAGTCAGATGCCCAACCAACTGAGCCACCCAGGTGCCCCAACATTAAAAATTTTTTTTAAAAATAAAAAACCATAAAGTACTAAAGTTGCTAATAAAATTTATAACTCATATCTTTTATTTTTGTTTAAATTGAATGGCTATGTATAAGCATTCTGTTAATGCTTAATCATACACTCTCAACTTTCCTGACCAATTCTAATTTCAAATATTCTGCTCCACTCTTAAAAGTAATCCTTATATTTATCAGATGCAGTTATTTGCTTAAAATACGAAAAACATTCTCTGAAATCTGGATTCTTGATCTCCAACAGCCTAATGTTTTCCAGAGGAATACCTACACAAATAACAGTATTAAGATCAGTCAACAAATAGAAATAAATGTGAAACTTTTTTAAAGTGTATTTACTTATTGATATATAGAAAGAGAATGAGTGGGGGAGGGGCAGAGAGAGAGGGAGAGAGAATCCCAAGCAGACCCCATGCTGTCATTGCAGAGCCCAAAGCGGGGCTCAATCTCACCAACCATCAGATCATGACTTGAGCCAAAATCAAGAGTTGCCACTTAACCAATTGAGCTACCCAGGCACCTCGAAACTTCCATTTTTTAAAACTGCTCTTTTTGTGGGTGTTATCAAAAACAGTGTAATATAGGGGTGCCTAGCTGGCTCAGTGGGAAGAGTATGGGACTCTTGATCGCAAGGTTGAGTTCTGAGCCCCACATTGGGTACAGAGATTACAAACGATTTTTTTTTTTAGAAAGTGGGTGCAAGAGAGCGAGGGGCAGAGAGAGGGAGAGCAAATCCCAGGAGGGGCAGAGTGGGGGGTGGGGTGGGAAGGGAGAGAAAGAAAGAAAGGAAGGAAGGGAGAGGGGAAGAGACAGACAGAGACAGAGAGAGAAGCAGGGCTCACCCGAAGCAGGGCTCCTGTTTACCTGAAACAGGCTTGAGCTCACCCAATGTGGGACTCGAAATCACCAACCATGAGACCATGACCTGAACTGAAGTCAGATGCTTAATGACTGAGCCACCCAAGTGCCCCAAACAATTTTTTTTTAAAAAGACCTTATTAAATTGTAATCTATATTAAAAAAACAAAAAACAAAACAGCATAGGGGCACCTGGGTGCCTCTGTTGGTTAAGTGCCCAGCTCTTGGTTTTGGCTCAGGTCATGATCTCATGGCTTCATGGGTTCAAGCCCCATTTGGGCTCTGCGCTGCCTGTTTGGGATTCTCTCTCTGCCCCTCCCCCACTTGCACTGTCACTGTCTCTCTCTCTCTCTCTCTCTCTCTCTCTCAAATAAACTTAAAAAAAATAGCATTAACAAAATCTACCATCTTAACCATTTTTAAATGTATCGTACAGTAATTTTAACTTATGCACATTGTTGTGAAACAGATCTCCAGAACTTTTTCATCTTGAAAAACTGAAACTCTATACCCACCTAGAACAGGCAACTGCCCTTTTCCACCTCCTCCCAGAAGGACAACCACAATTTACTCTCTAAGAGTTTGACTGCTTGAGGTACCTCATATGTAGAATCATACAGTATGTGTCTTTTTGTGACTGGCTTATTTCACTTAGCATTAAGGTCCTCAAAGTTCATTGACGCTTTTGTATATGACAAGATTGCCTTTTTTTAAGACTGAATAATATCTCACTTTATGTATATCCGTATTTTCTTTATCCATTCACCTGTTATGGGCATTTAGGTTGCTTTCACCTCTTGGCTATTGTGGAAAATGCAGTGAACATAGATATGTTAGCTCTTTGAGATCCTGTTTTCAGTTCTTTTAGATAGACACCAAGAAGTGGGATTGCTGGATTACACAATAGTTCTAATTTTAACTTTTAAAGGCCTTTATACTATTTTCCATAGCAGCTGCACCATTTTACATTCCCACCAACAGTGCACAAACATTCTAATTTCTCCACATTCTTAAAACACTTGTTATTTTGGCTTTCTTTTTATAGTGCCCATCCAAACAGGTATGAAGTAATAACTTAGCTGTGGTTTTGATCTGAGTTTCCCTAATAATTAGTGATGTTGAGCATTTTTTCATATGCTTGTGTGAGATAACAGAAAACATATACAGTAAAACCTTGGTTTGTGAGCATGCTTGTAATCCAAAGCACTTGTATATCAAAGTGAATTTCCCCATAAGAAATAGTGGAAACTCAGATGATTCATTCCACAACCCAAAAATATTCATATAAAAATGATTACAATACTGTAATGTAATACAAAGTAATAAAGGAAATACAAAATATAAAGAAAAATAAACAAATTAACCTGCACTTACTTTTGAAACCTTTGTGGCTGGTTTGAGGGAGATAAGAGAGAGGAGGGTTATTGTGTAGGACGACTTTCACTATCACTAACAGAATCACTGCTATCTACTGGCTCAATGGAATATTTTCCTGCATGGGGACCATTGTATATGCTCACATGGATGTTGACTACAGTATTAATAAACCCTTGTCATATACTGTATTTAATGTAACTGGCAATAAGGCAACAGAGGAAATGGTCTATTTCTGCAGGCCGCCTGACCTAGAATGAAGCAAAGCATTCCTAAGCTTACTTTGTATGGAAAAGCAAAGGACTGTCCACAGGTGCTTTGAAGTGACAAAAAATACACCAGTTTTGGGCACCTTCCAACCTTCTGAAAAATCAGATGTCTGCCAAACACTGCAGCCTGAGACCAAGCATCCGAGCATGGGAAAGGATCACACACAACTCCACAGTGAGAGTGAGAGAGAGAGAGAGAGAGAGAGAAGAACCATTGGCTCGGTTGTGATGTGACATTTGGCATCACATACTAGTACTGCAAGACATCACTCATTTATCAAGTTAAAATTTACTAGAAACGTTTGCTCGTCTTGAACACTCACAGAACAAGTTGCTCACAAGCCAAGGTTTTACTGTATATTGGTCTCGGCCCCCCAGTTCCTGGCACAGAGCTCCTAAAACCCTTGTAAGAAGAACACTAGGAGTATCTTTTGTTCTGATATTTGGTCTCTGATCCTGGTTCCTGACACAGGATCCTAAACCTCTAGAAACTCCCCAGGGTGATATGAGTGTCTTTTGTTCTAATGAGGGGACTCTGGTAGGGCCCTAGATGAGGGCTGGTCACCAGAAAGAGCAAGCCATATTACAAGCTTGCAATATTCAGTCCTGTCCTGAATTCTCTAGAGAGGGGCTAGAAATGGAATTGATAAATTGATCATGCCTAGATGAGGAAGCCTCCCTAAAAATGCCAATAGTATGGGGTTTGGGGAGTTTCTGGGTTGGTGAACACATACAGGTACTGGGAGAACAGTGGGCCCAGGGAGGGCATGGAAGCTCCATCCTACCCCACATACTCTATGCATCTCTTCCATCTGGATGTTCATCTGTATCCTATATTATATCCTTTTATAATTAACTGGTAAACAGTAAGTACTGTTTTCCTAAATTCTGTAAGCCTCTCTAGCAATTAATCAAACCTGAAGAGGAGTCATGGGAACCTCTGATTTATAGCCCATAGCCAAGTCAGAAGCACAGGTAACAACTTGTATTTGTGATTGGCATCTGAAATGGGGGAGAGGCAGTCTTGTGGGACTGAGCCCTTCATCTGTGAGATCTGATGCTATTTCTAGGTTGATAGTGTCAGAATTAAATTACATTATAGGATATCCAGCTAGTGTCACAGAATTGCTTGGTGTGGGAAAATCCACCCACATTTGGTAACCAGAAATATCAGAAATGACATATTCTGTGTAAGAGTAAAGGAGACACACAGGAGGGAAACCTGAGAGGTCTTTTTCTAATATAGCTTATTGACCCTTTACCTGTCTTCTTTGGGAAAATGTCTATGCAAGTCTTTTGCCTATTGTTTAGTTGGATTGATTGATTGATTGATTTTGGTGTTTTTTGTTGCTGTTGAGTTGTAGGAGTCCGTTATAGGAGTTCTCTACATATTCTGGATAGTGACCACCTTTACATTAACTCATTTATCAGATACATGGTTTGCATTTGTTTTTCTCATTCCATAGGTTTCACTCTCTTGTCCTTTGATGCGCAAAACTTTTTACATCTGATGTAGTCCCATTTGTCTGCTTTTGCTTTTCTTGCTATGCTTTTGGTGCCATATCCATGAAAACATTGCCAAATCCAGTGTCTTGAAGCTTTCCCTGTGTTTTCCTCTGGGAGTTTTAGTTTCTGGCTTTACATTTATTCCTTAATGCATTTTGCATTAATTTTTGTATATGATATAAGAATCCAACTTTATTCTTTTGCATGTGGATATACAGTTTTCCCAACACCATTAATGGAAGAGACTATCTTTTCCCCGTGGTATAGCCCTTGACCATACACATGAGGGATTATTTCTAGGCTCTATTCTGTTCCATTGGTGTATGTCTTTCTTTATGCCACCGCCACACTGTTTTGTAGCTTTATAATATGTTTTGAAATGAGAAGTGTGAAGTCTCCAGCCTTGGTTTTTGTTTTAATATTTTCAAGTCTTTTTATTTATTTTTGAGAGACAGGGGTGGGGGGCGGGGGGGGGGGAGGGGCAGGGAAAGAAGGGGAGACTCAGAATCCTAAGCAGGTTCCAGGCTCTGAACTGTCAGCACAGAGCCCGACGCTGGGCTCAAACTCACAAACCATGAGATCATGACCTGAGCTGAAGTCTGACGCTTACACATCTGAGCCACCCAGGCGCCCCTAGCCTTGTTTTTCTTTTTCAAGATTGTCTATTTGAGGTCCTCTAAGATTCCATATGAATCCTAGAATTTTTTTCTATTTCTGCAAAATATACCATTGGGATTTTGATAGAGATTGTATAAAATCTTTGGCTCACTCTGGGTAGTATGGACATTTTAACAATATTAAGTCTTCCAGTACACAAGCACAGAATGTCTTTCCATTTATCTGTGTCTTTACTTTCTTACAGCAACGTAAAACCATAAGTTTTTAAAAGGCCATTTTGCTTCTCAAGCAAATTTCTATTCATCAAAAAAAGAAATCTATGATTACCATTAGCTATACCAGCTTCCTCAACAGAGTTCAAAAACAGGTAGTTAAGGGGCACCTGGGTGGCTCAGCAGGTTAAGTGTCTGACTCTTGGTTTTGGCTCAGGTCATGATCTCACAGTTCATGAGCTCGAGCCTTGCACTGGGCTCTGTAATGACAGTGCAATGCCTGCTTGGGATTCTCTCTCTCGCTCTCTCTCTCTCCCCCTCCTTTATCCCTGCCCCTCGCGAGTGCTCTCTCTCTCTCTGAATAAATAAACTTTAGAAAAACAAAAACAGGTTGTTAATAAGGATATTAATAGAGTCTTATTTACAAGAGCTATAACATACCAACATGATCAGAATGATCAATCCCTAAATTTTAATAGTTAAAAACAAAGCCATGATAATCATCTACAATGTAAAATGTAGTATTAATGAAGTTATAGTAACCCCTCAATCTTTCTTCTAACATCTAAACATTCAGCACAGCCACTTCTATCTTCCAAATTCTGTGGTAGGCACTATGGAATCAAAGTTAAATAAAATTAAAATGTTTTCCATAATGAGTTCAGTTAACTGTTCAAGGAATTGGTATCATGTGAAATAAAAAAGAAAAAAATCCCATTTATAATAGTTAACAACAAAGATTAAATACCTAAAAAAAAGTTTAACAAGTGTAAGACACTGTGTGGTATGACATTTTAACACATTAATGAGCTACTCAAAAGACTACTTGAGCAAACAAGACATATTATGTTTGTGGACAGAAGAGTCATCATCCTAAAGATGTTTTCTCCCAGTTAGTTTTAAGTAACTAGCAAGATTTTTTGTTTATGGAATAGGTAAACTGAGCCTTAAATTCATATGGAAAAAGAAACAATCAGAGCTGGAGGGTTTGTTTCTTTTTTAAGTCAATGGATTTTTATTTAAGAAATTTCACATGTGATTCCTTCCACTGCCAGTCAATCACCTTAGTTCCCTGCAAAGCCCGGGTCATAATCTTCAAGACAGCCCTTCAAAAAGAATTTTTGCTCAATCCACAGTTGTCATTGTCAGTAAGTCCACAATTCTTTTAGTTGAGCTTCTCTGATCATCACTTGAATATCAACACTTCAAAAATTCACCACTTGTGGGGTACCTGGCTGGCTCACTCAGTAGTGTGTGACTCTTGATCTCAGGGTTGTAAGTTCAAGTCCACATTGGGTGTAGAGATTACTTAAAAATAAAATCGTAAAAAAAAATTTTGTCACTTATATAATCTTTGGGATCCAGTTTCAAGCAATTTACTTTAAGGCCATGTAAGTTAAATTGTAGGAAGCACACTGATTACTATTTTGGCAAATCGTCTAAAATGTATTATTCCTTCAATTGCCTGGCTGGCTCAGTTGGTGGAGCATGTGACTATTGATCTCACGCTCATGAGTTCAAGCCCCACACTGAGTGTAGAGCTGACTTTAAAACACACACACACACACACACACACACAAAATAAAATAAAATAAAATAAATAAAATAATATAAAAATAAAATAAAATAAAATAAAACATAATATTCCTTAATCATTTCTAATATTGAAAAGTCTTGTTACATCCACTTTTTACCTATGAGCCTAGTGAAAAATGCTACAGGTCTCATGGTCACTACTGCAGTAAACTTAACTGTGATGGGAAGTATAACCAGTGTCTCAAGGTAGCCACAAAAAGATTGTTTTTTTTTAAAGAGCTCTAAAAAGGAGCTAGCACTGGGGCGCCTGGGTGGCTCAGTCGATTAAAGGTCCGACTTCAGCTCAGGTCATGATCTTGCAGTTCGTGGGCTCGAGTCCCGCGTCAGGCTCTGTGCTGACAGCTCAGAGCCTGGAGCCTGCTTCAGATAGATTCTGTTTCCCTCTCTCTCTGCCCCTCCCCCACTTGTGCTCTGTCTCTCTCTCAAAAATAAACAAACATTAAAAAATAAAAAGGAGCTAGTACTACCAGATATTAAAATGTATTAAAAGGCCTCCATTACTAACACAGACCATTCCTAGCACCTGATAGACATATACACATAGAACAGAAGTTCTAAAATAGGCTCAGACACATACAAGAATGTAATACATGATAAAAATGATAAATCAAACCAGTCAAGTAGCCATCTGAAAAAACAAATAAAAGTGGCTCCATGTCCTCACAGAATTTCAAATGGAAAAACTATTTAAATGTAAGAAATTGAAAACATCATTTATATAAGAAAACAGAGGATTTCCACTACTAACCCAGACAGAGTTAATTTAACAGGAACCAGACTTATTCCTGCTGGCGGGAAAAAAACAAGTTTTGTTTTGTTTTTTTTAAGCCAGACAAATTACACTAAATAATGGTTTTCAAGATTCTGGCTATTAGGCAATGGAGGACAACAATGTCTGAAACACAGGAAACAAAAAAGTGAGCCCTGTAACTGCCCCTGCAGAGAGGGTAAACTGAGGCAGAACCCAGGTGACTCAAGTTGAGGAGATGGAGCTGAGTGCAGGAAAACCAAGGCAGCAAGAGTTCATAGGACAGAATACCAAAGAGAAGGAAGCAGCACAAAGAGAGAACTACAAAGATTTGCACAGTCCTAAGTATTTAACAGAATTAAGTATAGAATGTTCATGTTAGGAAACTGCTGGAGGCCCAGAAAAGAATCATCCCAAAAGATTAGAGCAAACAGTGTCTGGCACTCACAAAAAGCTGGGGAAGGCACTTGTTTTCACAGGCCATTATGTAAAAACTCCTAAGACACAGTGGGTAAGAGTACTCAGAAAGGTCTTGCCTCAATAATGAATAATTAGCCCTTGACTTAGCACTGATCCAGGCCTGCTTAACAAATACAGAAATATCCAGCACACACTAAGATAAAATTCAGCATCCAACAATTGCCAGGCATGCAAGGAAGCAGAAAAGCACTACCCTTATGAAGAGAATAAGCAGTCAGTCAAAATAGTCCCAGAGCAGATGCATAAATTAGAACAAGCAGAGAAAGACATTAAAAGTTATTATAACTGTATTCATATGTTCCCTAAGTAGATGAAAATGCATGTCCACATAAAAACTTATGTATACATGTTCATAGCAGCATTACTCATAATAACCTAAAAGTGCAAACAACCCACATGTCCATGATGAAAAGATAAACAAAACGTGGTATTATTCAGCCTTAAAAAGGAATGAAGCACGGATACATGCCACAACATAAATGAACCCATAATCATTATGCTAAGAAACCAGTCACAAAAGATCACTAATAGTATGATCCCATTTATATGAGATATCTAAAATAGGAAATCTATAGTGACAAAAAAAGGTTGGTTGGTGATTGCCTAAGGGGAAGGGGAAGGGTAAGGGAATGGAGAGTAACTTCTATTTGGTACAAGGTTCCTTTTAGGGATAATCAAAATGTTGTAAAACTGGATTACGGTGATAGTTGCACAACTCCATGAGTACACTATTTACCTCCGAAATACTATTTTTTAAATATTTAATATTTAAATGCTATTTAAAATATTAAAAATAAACCATTGAAATGTACACTTTATTTTTTTTAATTGTTTTTTAACGTTTATTTATTTTTGAGCAACAGAGACGGAGTGCGAGGCGGGGAAGGGCAGAGAGACAGGGAGACACAGAATCTGAAGCAGGCTCCAGGCTCTGAGCTGTCAACACAGAGCCCACTGTGGGGCTTGAACTTATGAACTGTGAGATCGTAACCTGAGCTGAAGTCGGATGCTTAACCGACTGAGCCACCCAGGCACCCCTGAAATGTACCCTTTAAATTGGTGGATTGTATGGTAGTTGAATTACATCTCAATAGAGAGAGAAAAAAAAAAAAAAGAGAGACACATAAGATATTATAAGGGCCCAATTTGGAATGCCTTGGTGGCTCAGTTGGTCAAGTGCCTGACTCTTGATCTCAGCTCAGGTCTTGATCTCGGGGTTATACATTCAAGCCTGTGTTGGGCTCCATGCCCAATGTGGAGCCTACTTTAAGAAGAAAAGGGGGAGAGGCGCCTGGGTGGCTCAGTCGGTTAAGCATGGACTTTGGCTCAGGTCATGATCTCACAGTTCGAAAGTTCGAGCTCCACATGGGGCTCTGTGCTGTCAGCTCAGAGCCTGGAGCCTGCTTCAGATTCTGTGTCTCCCTGTCTCTCTGCCCTTCCCCCGCTCACACTGTCTCTCTCTCTCTCTCTCTCTCTCTCTCAAAAATAAATAAAACATTAAAAAAAAAAAAAGAAATGGGAAAAGTGCCCAATTCAAGCTTTCCTAAAGATGAAAATTGTAATCTATAAAATGAGGAACACACTGGATGGGATTAATGGAAGATAATAGGAGAAGAAAACATTAGTGAAATTGAAGGCACATTAGCGAACCTATCCAAAAGAAACAGAGTGAGAGAAAAAAAAACCCACAAATGAAAAGAGCATGAGCTGTGGGACAGTTTAAATGGTCTAAGACACAGTTAATTATATATTAAGGAAGATGAGCAGGCAGAAAAAAAATATTTTAAAAAATAATGGCTGAAAACTTTCTAAACTGATGGAACTCTATAAACACACAGATCCAAGAAGTTCAATGAATCCTAAGCACAAGAAACATAAAGAAAACTATGCTGTAAGCAAATGGCCCAAAACCAGTGATAAAGAGAAAATCTTGAAAGCAGCCAGAGGAAAAAGTACTTAATATATAGAGAAACAAAGACAAGGATATCAGATTTCCTGTTGGAACCAACGTGAGAATACAGGAGAGCAACATTTTTAAAGTACTTAAATTAAAAAGAAAATGCCAACCTTGAACTCTATACTAAGCAAATATCATTCAAAAAGAAAGACATAGGGGCGCCTGGGTGGCTCAGTCAGTTGAGCGTCCGGACTTAGGCTCAGGTCATGATCTCACGGTTCATGGGTTCAAGCTCTGTATCGGGCTCTGTGCTGACAACTCAAAGCCTGCAGCTTGCTTCAGATTCTGTGTCTCCCTCTCTCTCTGCTGCATCCCACTTGTGCTCTGTCTCTGTCAAAAATGAATAAACGTTAAAAAAAAAAAAAAAGACATAACGGAAACATTTTTAGATATTCAAAGATGAAAGAGTTCATCACTAACAGACCTGCACTATAAAAAAATGTTAAAAAACATCCTTCAGGCAGAATGAAAATGACACCAGTTGTCCAGATCTGCACAAAGAATGAAGGGTGCTACAAATAACTACATAGGTAAATATGTAATATTTTTCTTACTTAAATCTCTTTAAAAGATTTTTTTAATGTTTATTTTAACAGAGCATACATAGAGAAGGCACAGAGAGAATCCCAAGTAGGTTCCCCACTGTCAGTGCAGAGCCCTACCTGGGGCTTGACCCCCACCCCACCCCACCCCCAACCATGAAATCATGACCTGAGCCAAAATCAAGAATCAGGCGCTTAACCAACTGAGTGAGCCACCCAGGAGTCCTTAAAAGATGATTGTTTTCACAAAAGTAATAGTATACTATGGAGTTTCTATGATATATTGCATGCATAAGGGGCACTTGGGTGGCTCAGTGAACTCTTGATTTCAGCTCAGGTCATGTCATGATCTCATGGTTTGGGGAATCAAGTCCCATGTTGGGGCTTAAATGTATAATATACATATTAAGTAAAATGCATGAGATCAACAGCATAAAGGCCAAGACAGGAGAAATGGAAGGAAACATGTATGAATTTCTTAATAACTTTGTTGAGGCCAACCAGGACTTAAAATCCAGAAGTCCAGAAGCCTTAAGAGAAAATATTATCAGGTTCACCTACATCACCACCACAACTGTAAGAAAATTAAAAAGGAAATGACAAAAAGAAAACACATTTGTAAATCATAACACATAATAACTTCCCTAATGTTTAAAGAGCCTAATGCAATAAAATTGAAACAGCAATGCATATTTGAAAGAGCAAATAGCCCAATAAAAAAGCGGGTGAAGATAATTTATAGCCAGTTTTTGGAAACTCAACCTGTGCTCATACAGGAAAACTACACTGAGACTATAATTTTCCACCTGTCAGACTGGCAAAAATCCAAAAGTCTGGTAACCTACTCTGTTGGTGAACTTTTAACAAGTTGTCTCATCCACCGCAGGTGGGAATGTAAATGGGTACGACTTCTACCAAAATTACAAGTATATATACACCTCTAATTCAGCAATTCACTTTTGAAAAGTTATTCCTATATACTTCTGCACATAGGACATATGTAACAGGTTATTCAAAACAGCATTATTTTTTATAGCTGAAGACTGAAAGCAATCCTAAGAAGTATGGGATAAGGGCTTACTTAAAGATTTTATGAGCATTATAAAGTTAAATTCTATGCAGCTATATAAATATGAATGAGGAAGTCTCTATGAAATCAAGTTGAAAGATCTCCAAGATATATCACATTCCATCAATTCTAAGATGTATGTTTTTTCACATTTGAATATCTCTGAAATTATGCAACAGCTTAAGATCTGTGACTTAGTTATAATCAGCAGCATGTCTCCTTTCTTTTTCTTTTTTTTTTTTAATTTATTGATCTGTTTGGAGAGAGAGTGCGCTTAAGCGGGGTAGAGGCAGAAGAGAGAGGGGAGAGACAGAATCCTAAGCAGTCTCTGTGCTGCCAGCGTAGAGCCCTATGTGGGGCTCGAACCCATGAACTCTGAGACCATGACCTGAGCCAAAATCAAGAGCAATGCTTAACCCACTGAGCCACCCAGGTGCCCCATTTCTGAAGTACTTAATATATCCTGTTGTGTTTTATTTTGTTGTTGTTGTTGTTGTTTGTTTATTTTGAGAAAGAGAGAGATCATGACCTCATGAGCTAGGGAGAGACAGACAGACAGGGAAAAAGAGAATCCCAAACAGGATGCATGCTCTCAGCCAGGAGCCCAACATGGGGCTTGATTCCACCACCACTGAAATAAGAGTCAGATGCTTAACCCACTGAGCCACCCAGGCACCCCTGTTGTGTTTTAGAATCAGTGAAATATGGTGTCAACTGAAAACAGCAAGGTGCAGAACCATGTGTAGAATATGCTATCTTTTAGTTCAAAAAGAATCTACTAAATACATTGAAGTACTCAGGATTATATCCTGAAACAGAAAAAAAAGATATTTATGTGGGGAAATCCAAATCAAGTCTGGAGTTTAGTTAATAGTTCACATCAGTGGTGGCTTCTTAGTCTTGACAAATGTACTATACTAAAGTAAGATAATACTGGGGAAATAGGAATGGTATATAAAGGAGCTCTCTGTACTATTTTTGCAACTTTTCTGTAAATCTGAAATTATTCCCCAATTAAAAAAAGTTTGTTGAAATAGTAATTTTTAAAAGTATCTACATTTTATGCATTTTTAAAAACTGAAGTCAAACGTTAACAAACTAAAACTTCTGGGGGATGGCAGAGTGGGTAGAAATAGACAAATATGGACAGAGAGGGCTGGTAGGAGACTGCTCAGCTTACATCTGTCTCAGAACCATATGCATATTTACCTATTCAGATATCAAGTTTAAAAATTATAATACAAGAGGGGCACCTGGTGCCTCAGTCAGTTGAGCGTCTGACTCTTGACTTTGGCTCAGGTCATAGTCCCAGGTAGTGGGATCAAGCCCTGCATCAGGCTCCATGCTGATCATGGAGCCTGCTTAAGATTTTCCCTTTCTCTGTCTCTCTCTCTCAGGGTACTTGGGTGGCTCAATTGGTTAGGCTCCTGACTCTTGATTTCAGCTCAGATCATGATCTTGCACTTTGTGAGTTCAAACCCCGCATCGGGTTCTGTGCTGACAGCATAGAGCCTGCTTGGGATTCTCGCTCCCCCTCTCTGCCCCTCCCCTGCCCATGCGTGCGCTCGCGCGCTCTCTCTCTCTCTCTCTCTGTCTCAAAGTAAATAAGCTTAAAAAAAAAAAATTCTCTCTCTCTCCCCCTCTGTTCCCCTCCCCTGCTCATGCACACAGTCTCTCTCTAAAAAGTAAATAAATGAATAAAATAATAAAAATTATAACACAAGAGGGGCGCCTGGGTGGCTCAGTCGGTTAAGCGTCCGACTTCAGCTCAGGTCATGATCTCACAGTCTGTGAGTTCGAGCCCCGCATCAGGCTCTGTGCTGACAGCTCAGAGCCTGGAGCCTGTTTCGGATTCTGTGTCTCCCTCTCTCTCTGACCCTCCCCCGTTCATGCTCTGTCTCTCTCTGTCTCAAAAATAAATAAATAAATGTTAAAAAAAAAATTTAAAAAAAAAAAAATTATAACACAAGAAACAATAGGTGTTGGTGAGGATGTGGAAAAAAAGAACCCTCATACACTGTTGGTGGGAATGCAAACTAGTGTAGCCACTGGGGAAAACAGTATGGAGGTTCCTCTAAAAGTTAAGAATGGAACTACCACATGATCCAGAATTGCACTACTGGGTATTTACCCAAAGAATACGAAAACACAAATTCAAAGGGATACATGCACATCTATGTTTACTGCAATAGCCAAATGATGGACGCAGCCCAAGTATCCACTGACTGATGAACAGATAAGATGTGGTATATATACATACAATGGAATATTATTCAGTCACAAAAAAGAATGAAATTTTGCCAGTGGAACAACATGGATGGATCTAAAGTGTATAATGCTAAGCAAAATAAGTCAGTCAGAAAGACAAATACCGTATTTCACTCATATGTGGAATTTAGGAAACCAAACAAAGGAAAAAAAGAGACAAACCAAAACACAGACTCTAACTATAGAGAATAGATAGTTACCAGAGGGGAGGTGGGTGGGGGGTAATGGGCAAAATAGGTAAAGAGGATTAAGAGCACACTTATCCTTTTCCTTTTTTCTTTTCAACATTTTTTTAAGTAGGCTCCACACCCAACATGGGACTAGAACTCACAACCCCAGGATCAGAAGTTTCATGCTCTCCCCACTGAGGCAGTCAGACACTCCAAAAGTACAGCACTGAGTAATATATGGAACTATTAAATCACTGTACTGTATACTTGACACTAATATAACACTGTATGTTAACTATACTAGAATTAAAATTTTTTTAATATGTATGTATTTATCTGATATTAATAAAGTAACAGTGACAGGAAAAAATAAAAATAAAAATTATAAAAAGATACTTTATGAGGGGGACAAGGGGGCTAAAGAGAGGTTATTCTAAATAGAGCTTATATTTACAATCTAGGGACCATGACAAGAATCCATGTCTTGGCTAGAGAAGACCTATAACCTAAAATTCTCTACCCAGTTTTTCAAATGAATTCATGGACATTTTCTTCAGTAGAGGAACTACAAGGAAATAAATACCTCATGTATCCTTACACTAAAATAATATGCATCCACTAAGAGATCTATATTTGGACACATATTTATGACAATGGAAGATTCCGCTACAATATATAAAGTGGAAAAAGTAATGATCGTATTTATAGTGTTTATCTTGTTAATGCAAAAACATCTCTCTCTCTCTCTCGAGATGTCTATATATATAAATATGCACTGAATAATCTAAAAGGCTAAATGTGGTAATCATTAATGCTGTTCACCAAATATTTCTGGCTCCCGGCCTAACATACACATTCCTGCCCCTCTGTGGTTGGGTGGAGCCTTGTGATTAATTCTGACCACAAAGTTATGAGTGGAAACGAGCATTGAATTGTTGATTCAAGACCCTCCACAGGCCTCTTTTTCCTCTGGCACAGGAACCAAGATTAGAGAGGATTGTTGCTTATGCACCTAGGTCCCCAAGCAATTACAATAAGCAGAACCCCCTGCTGACCCACAGTGGCTGTGAAACAGAAAAAGCTTTAATTTTTGTTTTAAACTGCTGAGATTGGGGGTGGTGGGAGGGGGTTGTTATTACAGTATAACCAAGTCTAAAATGATAAAGAAAACATCCTTGTTAGTAGGCTCTCTGACCATTTTCTTTCTGTGCCTTTTTTTAAAAATAAAGAGCACCTATATCTTAGAAACTTTATTTGGAGGTGGAGGAGAGACACAGGTGTTAGCATGGGCCTTAGCACCCAGCAGACATTGACTACTCAGGGATTATTACCATCACATCTCATCCTCCATTAGGGTTATTCAGCTCCCTTTGTTTCATTCCATGCTCACTGAGCAACCCAACAGCAGTTAAAAAAGCAAAGAACAGAACTGTGAGAATAATGTGCTGTCTTTTGAATGAGAGGATACAAACATACATACATCTGTACACACATAATATAAATGTTTGCAAGTACATAGAAAATCTCTGGAAAAAGACATAGAAGAGGTTATGTCAATTGATTCAGAAATGGAAAAGAAAGTAGCTAGGTGACAAGGGAAAAGAGGAATCTTACTCTGCCATTTACTGGTATTCATTCAGTGATTTTGGAGTGGCTGGTCTCAAAGTTAGTAGGATTAAGCCCCACATCAGGTTCTGCACTGACAGTGTGGAACCTGTTTAGGATTCTCTCTCTCTCTCCCTCTCTCTCTGCGCCATCCCTGCTCGTGCTCGCTCACGCTCTCTCTCAAAAAAATAAATAAATATAAAAATTTAAAGATTCTTTTTAAGTAATCTCTACACTCCATGTAAGGCTTGACCTCACAACCCTCAGATCAACAGTTGCATGCTCCACCAACCGAGCCAGCCAGGCACTCCTCTTGTGTATCTTTAAAATTCTGAACTATGTACATGCATGATCTATTAAAAAAAAAAACAGATAAAATGAAAAACTTTTTAAAAAATACAAACAACTCCAAGTGAAGGGATATACTACATGTCATTTAGGGGGTCATATTTCAAAAACATAGAAAGCCTAATTAAAGGGCTTGCATGGACCAATTATGAATGTGTCATGAACCCAGAATAATGAATTCATCTCAATAACATGGAACATGATTAAAGGGCAGAAAAGATCACCAGTACTACTTTTTCAAATAAGTTCTATGAGCTATCCACTGACATTCAAGAAAATGAAGGGGTGCCTGGGTGGCTCAGTCGGTTAAGCAACTGACTTCGGCTCAGGTCATTATCTCACAATTCATGAGTTCGAGCCCCACATCGGGTTCTCTGCTGTCAGTGCAGAGCCTGCTTTGGATTGTCTGTCTCCCTCTCTATCTGCTCCTTGCCATGCTCGCTCTCTCAAAAATTAATAAACATTAAAAAAACTTTTTAAAATGTTTTAAAAAATAAAAGAAAATGAATAAAAATTCTTTCTAATGCTTCCAGGGTCAAGGCTTTTATTACTGAATCTTGACTCCATGTGACAGCTTCAGCACTGTTATATTCCACCTCTTACAAGATTAACAGTATGACTGGGGCGCCTGGGTGGCGCAGTCGGTTAAGCGTCCGACTTCAGCCAGGTCACGATCTCGCGGTCCGTGAGTTCGAGCCCCGCGTCAGGCTCTGGGCTGATGGCTCGGAGCCTGGAGCCTGTTTCCGATTCTGTGTCTCCCTCTCTCTCTGCCCCTCCCCCGTTCATGCTCTGTCTCTCTCTGTCCCAAAAATAAATAAAAAACGTTGAAAAAAAAAAAAAAAAAAAAAAAAGATTAACAGTATGACTTATTTTTTCTCCTCCACTAAGAACAGACTGAATTATTATTTCCAAAAGAAAGAGAGAAAGAAAGAAAGAAAGAAAGAAAGAAAGAAAGAACTGTGTAAGGCTTTAATAATGTGGGGAAAGCATCCAGAAAGGTAGGAAAACAGCATTTACTTACACCATATATGGTAAACTGTGATTTCCCTATTTTGTATCTGTGTAACATTTTGTACACACATATGACATACAAGTTATCAACTCTTGAGCAGTTAAATTAGCATATTTATCTGAAAATATTTGCAAGAGTACCTAACATTTGTTATCTGGCCTTATTAGAAAAAAATGACACAGGGGTGCCTGGCTGGCTCAGTTGGGAAAGTATGCAACTCTTGACCTCAGGGTCATAAGTTTGAGCCCCATGTTAGGTGTAGGTATTACTTAAATAAATGAATGAAAAGTTTTTTTAAGAAATAATAAATAAATAAATGACATAAGGTGGTTGACTTCACATGCATGCACAAACTTCATTTAGCTGGAGATGAGGAGTTCCTGGAAACAGAACTGCACAGAAACCGCAAAGTCTCCATGGAGATCCAGTCCTGGCATTCTACATTGGCAATGGCTCAGCTCTTCTAGCTATTTCACATTCACTGAAGTCAAGATTGTCTCTGGCCATAATTCTTCTAAGTGCTAATCACAGAGTTGTTAGTCAAACATACAAGCTACAGGGATGTTTATAAAGCCTTTCATAAAAATCCAAAAACTTCCAACCATCCTTAACTGCACATTGATCTTTACCTAGTTTCCTTAAACAGTTCCTTGTCTTTAAGCTTACATTTTTTTAAAAAGTTTACTTATTTATTTTGAGATAGAGTGTGCAAGTGGTGGAGGGGCAGGGAGAGATGGGGGGAGAGAGAAAATCCCAAGCAGGCTCTGCACTGACTGGGCTCGAACTCACAAACCACGAACGAGATCATGACCCGAGCTGAAGTCTGATGCTTAAACTGCTTAACTGACTGAGCTACCCATGTGCCCCTAAGCTTACATTTTAAACATCCAGCTCTCCCACTGCTTCTTTCTAACAAACCCACCCTGTGCTGTGCATACATTTTCTCAACATTTGCTATCGAAAATACCCCACGCCCCACCGGGACACAGCAGTGACAGCAGTAACGCACACAACTCAGGATAACAGTTGAGCACTAACTAGCTAAGAACTTAGAATAATAGCAGTAAGAGCACACAGAAAAAGCTTAACAATACCCTGACGGACTCTGGAAGCACACTGGAACAGCTCAGCCTATATACCCTGCCCCATCAGCGCTTTCTAACTATACCAACATCTCTTTGCAGGGCTTTCTCTAGCCTCCAGAGCCCATTTTGACCCATCCTCACAGCACTTCAAAATTATCACTCACCCCCACTCTAAGTTACTGGTTAAATATCCCAGCCCCTTCGACCCTCCTTTGTTCTGTACTACTGTCAGATTTCCCCAATGGGATCAAACTCTAGTTCACACAGAAGTAACCTACCCAATAATGAGCATTTCCAAACCTCTCACCACCCCACCCCCCTTGGAGAGTTTTCTGGGATCATATCCCAAAGAAAGTACTGCATTGGAATCCTTGACTCAATCTGTTCTGGGAAAGCCAAAACAAGACAATGACTACAGTTTTATATATGCCTATTTATACTTAGTAAAATTATTTTGAAGACAATTACAACAAAATAGCACTGAACAAGGTTATGTTAAATGGGGTGTGTAATAGGTACACAAGAAATTGACATTATTAAAAAATTGCTTTTGTGGCATAAAACAACAAAACTCAGTAATCCTGCTCAGAAATCTCTACAATCAGAATAACATTTGTTTTCTGATCTTTTAAAAATAAAGCCCTTAATCCAAAGCTTTGATTTGGCGGGGGGGGGGGGGGGGGGGGGGGGGGGTAGTCATTGCTTAGCTTTCAAAATATTCCACACTGTTATTTTGGAAATTCCCAAAAGTATCACATTACAAAAAAAGACTCCTCCCTCCTCCTGCACTGTTGGTAGGAATGTAAATTGGTGTAGTCACTGTGGAAAATAGTATGCAGGTTCCTCAAAAAATTAAAAATAGAACTACCACATAACCCAGCAATTCCACTACTGGGTATTTACCCAAAGAAAATGAAAACACTAATTTGAAAAGATAGATATATGCTTCTGTTTACTGCAGTATTATTTACAATAGCCAAGATACAGAAGCAACCTAAGTATCCACCATCCACAGACAAATAGTTAAGGAAGAGGTGGGGTTATGTGTTTGCATAAGGATATATACATATACATACAATGGAATATTATTCAGCCATAAAAAAAGAAATGAGACCCTGCCATTTGTGACATGAATGGACCACCTAGAGGACACTATGCTAAGTGAAATCAATCAGACAAAGAAAGATGATTTCACTCATATGTGGAATCTAAAAAACAAAACAAATGAATAAAGAAAAAAAAGCAAAATCAGACCTGTAAATACAGATAAACTGACAGTTACCAGAGGCGAGGTGGTGGGGGAATGGGCAAAATGGGTGAAAGGGAGAGGGAGACACAGGCTTCTAGTAACAGAACACATAAGTCAGAGGGATGAAAAGCACAGCATAGGGAATAAAGTCAATGGTATTGTAATAGCACTGTATGACAGATGGTAGCTACACTTGTAGTGAGCATAGCATAAGGTATAAAATTATTGAATCACTATGTTGTACACATGAAACAAATATAACATTGTGAGTCAACTATACTTCAATTTAAAAAAGAAAGAAGGGGTGCCTGGCTGGCTCAGTTGGTAGAGCATGCGACTCTCGATCTCAAGATTATGAGTTCAAGCCCCACAATGGACATGGAGCCTACAAAAAGAAAAGAAAAGAAAAATTAAAAAAAAAATTCCTTTACCATTGTGCCTAGAAATGGTTGTCTTCTGAATCCACACATTTAACCTCTAAAAATTTATTCGATCAAAATAATCTGAATAGGTCCTAATAGATAAAGGATGCTTTAAGGTTATGTTCCTTTTCCTGCTCTCCTGAGTAAGACCGATTAAAGTATTAAAAGTATTTTTTTCCTTTTGGAGCACAGCTGTTATTTAATTTAGGTTAACTACCATGTCTTGATGTTTGTTACTGGAAAAATGTAAGAGCACTGACAGACAGGTCTAGGGGATAGAGAGGATAGTTTCTCCACACTGGGGTAGAGTCTATCCCCAGTCCCAGCAATCACACCCTCCCCAAACCACCCCGACAACTGCCACCACAGTAGGGCCAATGGTGCTATCAGCAGGAAGGAGAAAGCAGACTTGTGTTACTGCAATCAAGAACCGTTCTTTAAAAAAAAAAAAAAAAAAAAAAGAACAGTTCCTGCTGGCTCTAGAGGGAAAAAGAAGAGAATCTTTTAAAACACAGCTCAAGGGGCACCTGGTGGCTCAGTTGGTTAAATATCCAACTTCCGCTCAGGTCATGATATCACAGTTTGTGAATTCGAGCCCAACATGGGGTTCCGCACTGACGGTGCAGAGCCTGATTGGGTTTCTCTCTCTCACTCTCTCTCTGCTCCTCCCCCACTCATGCTTTCTCTCTCAAAACAAATAAATAAACTTAAAAAAAAAAAAGCTGTAAAACACAGCTCAAGCCTCTTCTCATTCATTCAGAGGCATCCATCTTTGAGTGTCCATGACATTCACTGATAAGCCCCTCTATTACTGAATAAAGATAGAGATAGAGACAGAGATATAGAGATAGAGATATATCACCCAGTTCTGTGGGCTCCTGTCACTTCGCAGAGATCTGGGTCAAGTGTGAAATCTCTGCTGCAGTTCTTGCAGCAGCCAGTGCAAGGATGAAACCATGAAATGCACTCAAACATACCCTATGTGAATCTGTGCTTCAAGCCCTTTCAGTCACAATAGTTTAAAATTAGAATATATTAACAGTGAAGTTAAAATCCCAACCTCAATTGTGTTTGCTAGCTAAATTCTAAGCTTTTTTGACAGTTTATTGTCAAAAAGGAAATAAATGAATGTTAAGAGGATTCAGTTTCATGCACAAGGTGCTTCCAACAAGCTATCTGATGACAGGACTACAATAAAAAATTCCAAGAGCAGACTGAGAACAGCTCCCCAAAATGTAAAACCATAATGTTAATTCTGTTATACATTCATGTCAAAGCAATTCTTCCTCAGCACCTATAAAAGACTGTGAAAATCAGAATGCTTTTCAGTACAAGTCACACACACCAAATCTAGTTCCTAAAATATTTGGCAATCTTCGTCTTTAGTGCCTTCAATTCAGGAAGCAATACTCCCCTTAAAAGGTGTTCTGTAATGGGGCACCTGGGTGGGTCAGTTGGTTAAGCAGCTGACTTCAGCTCAGGTCATGATCTCACAGTTTGTGGGTTCGTGCCCCACATCAGGCTCTGTGCTGACAGCTCAGAGCCTGGAGCCTGCTTCAGATTCTGTGTGTCCCTCTCTCTCTGCCCCTCCCCTGTTGTGCTCTGTCTCTCCTCTCAAAAATAAACAAACATTAAAATAATTTTTAAAAAAAGATGTTCTGTAATTACTTCTTACCAATAAATTAGGTATTCTTAAAAATAAACAAGACATCTCATTCTAAACTATGTCATCTGGGGTGCTCTTGAGATTCAAATTAGAGATATAGAATTAACTAGAATGTAGAACTTTTGCTTTGACTGTGTTTTAGTAGAAATAGGGTTTTCAGTATGTTATTAACTATATCCATTTATATGTCAGTATTCATGTATATAGTGCATTCATATATGTATATGACTATGTACCAAAATTAAGCTTTTTCCACTTGTCACTGTTAAAGTTTGAAACACACACCTACACCCACACCCATGCCCCTACACCCCCACGAGAAAGATACCGTAAGACAGATCGTTTTCACCACACTGGAAAAAATAATTTACTTTGTGTAGGAATTATGGAGTGACATTTCCATCACAAAATTCTCTTAAACTGACACTGTGTAAATGAAGAAAACGAAACCACATAATGACGGATTCTCTCATTACCTGTCTTCACTGCGATGATGACTTAATAGTCTATGCCTTCTCAGTCTTTCAGGGATGTTGCTATAAATCTTCACATCTCCTCCTCCCTTCCCCAATAGTACTTGGCTCAATCCCTTGTTCAAGGTAGTTGCTCAATAAATACTTGTTAAATGGATACACTAATTAATTCCACAGCACGATTCATACAAATGAGTATAAATGAGCAAAATGCAGAGAATGATTCAGCTGAGATGGTCCTAAAATGGAGGGTTTTGCAGAATCCAGAGTCTGTAATGATATTATAGCATTATGGATTGGGTATAAAAAGATCAATGTCATAAACTGCAGTGCCAAGAAAGTAATTTTACTTTCAAATTAGAACTTGAAGGAACAATAAACACCATCGACAGTGGGAACAAGATGTTTTTCTTCTGTGAAAACAGTACACTGCTGACCAAATTTTAATAGTATAAAAGTGAACTACCTGAGAAATGAAGTCAGTATGTGATATTGCACACTTAGAATGAATTTGCCCAGCCTGGCTTCCTCAGCTTTTCAGACTCAAAAGACAATAGGACCAAATCTTTGAACTGACTGGTGAATAAAGCACTCTAAGAGAACTGCTCTCTAGAATGTAAATGATACTAAGAATTAAAGGAGCTGAATAAAAGACCAAGAAAATAAAGGCAGAAATTTTTTTAATTGGAAATACATGCATATGGGGCCATTCGGATTTGTTCTTTTGATAACTGGCCTTATGTGGAGAACTTGAAAATGAAATGGAATCAGAATACTTTAGCTTCCCTGTTCCCAAAGTTTAAGTTGGCATTTTCATGAGATTTCCCTCTTGCCAAAAACAGTAAATAAGATATAAGCCTGTCCATTAAGCAAAGAAAGGCCTAGAAAGAAGTAAGTAACCTAGCAAAAGAAAAAAATCAAGAATAGCCGTTATAGAGCTCATTCTAAACATCCTTTCAGCAAGTCTACGAATGTGAGATTCAATTAAAACAGAAAAAGTTTAGTAGTACCAAAAATATCCACTATCTAAAACATAGCATTCATAATTAACCTAATACAATAGCAGAGAAACTAATGTCAGCATTACCTATACACAGAAACAACAAAACTTTTCATATAAAGACAAATTTCGACTTAAGTCATAAACATACGTAGGATACTCTACAATTACAGAAAACTTGAATCTGCTACCTAAGACTAATTTAAGACAAGCAAACAAGGAAGGGACGGAACCAAGGATGACAACCAACAGGTTAAATCTACAGTTTTAAAATCATCAGAAAGCACTGCAAAGTAGAGTCAATGATCTGAATACCTTTGTTGGAGCAGTATCCATGAAAAGCTAAAGAAAAAAAGAGAAAGAGAGAGAAGGGCGTAAAACTTTCATATAAACTAGAGAATCCAGATGAGACGCACACATTCCAGTTAAATATCCTTGTATTTAGGAAATTAAAATCAATTTTGTTTTGGAAAATGTTTTCTAAGGTAATCCCTGTCTATTATGGTAGATCAGCACTTCTAGAAATTAAATGACTAACCTCAGAAGCTAAAAAACAAATAATGTAAAGAAACAATATTTGAAGATTGGTTAGCTCCTGCCGAACCAGTTTGTGTCTCTATATTAATCTCTCCACTTTTTGCCCACAACCCCTGCACCTACTTACCTCACTCATAAAGGTGCCTGTCCTAAGTGAGGAACAGTTTTTGAAATGTTCAGATAAACCAGTCTATACATGCGTTTCATTCAACTTACAGATAATTATGTAAAAGTACTTTTAACGTGAAGGACCTGAGTAAAGGGCTTACTCAGATTAAAAATACTCTGTAGCTAGGACAGAAAGGAAAATGAAATACCGGCTACTAAAATTATTTTGTTCCCAGTGTGGTTAAAAGATGTACAGATAGAATTTCTTATTTATTCTACCTCCCACCCCTTCCAAATAAATCGGGTCTCCATGTCACAAATTGAGCATGGAAAGGCCCACTGAAAACAATTTTGTTTTACTCAAAATAACAACAACAAAGTCCTGTCTGCCTGTAATATGTGCCACCAGGATCAAATCTTTTGAATCTGTGAAATACTCTTTTAGAACGATGTTCTAGGCCACAGTCATGCTTTAAATTAACCACTGTGAAAAGTTTATATTCTATCAGTAAAGAATTTAATATATTTGATTTTCTATAACCTACCTGAGGCTCTCCCATGAGGCCTTTTCATCTTTACAAAGACATTCCCCAATGAGCTTAGCTGCAATTTAATATAATGCAATATACAAACTCTTCAGTGTAATAAAAATACATAACAATAGCCTCAAAAAGGAAGAAACAGCTTTAGTTTATTCTTCCTCTTACAAGGAATCTTTAAAGAGAAACCATAACGTTTTTCCCAAGACAGAAAAGCTTGTCATCACAGCGCCAAATCTCCACTGCTCTGACAAATTCTGAACCAGCCTCATCTGGAGTGCTTCTGCCCTGAAGATCATTCTCAGAAGCAGAGAAAGGAACACACTGCATTTTCACTGTGCTGATTCACTGAACCTTTTGTACATGCACACGTATGGAGGAAATGTTTGCTTCTGAGCTTGAAACCCTTCCAACCGCGATGACTGTCTGTCTGCCCTTAGTATCCCTGGCCCACTGCTGGCACACTTGTAATACCAGAGACCATTTAGGGATCCCTGGCTGTCAAGGAGGCACCAAGTCAGGCACTTCACATGCATCTGCTTCAGTTCACCCTCCCAACAACACTGCACTTTTTATTTTCAAACAGAAGAGAATAGAGGCTCCGAAACGTTATTAATAATCCAGCTGTGTTCAGTCTCGGTGAGGGCAGACACTAGCTTTCTCTGGTGTCCTCATGCCTAACCACTACAATTAGCTCTTCAAAAACTCTATGAACAAAGTTTTCCTTCCCCCCAAATTTCAACCACGATACGGTTCCTCTCTATACTAGTTATTCCTCAGACCCTCCAAGTTTTATTTTCTCAACTAACACAGAAAACAAACTCCATGAGAGCAGGGATTATCTTCCGCAGTGACCTATTTTTAGCTCTTGAGAAGCAAAAGGAAACCAAAAAAAACAAAGCCTGGCAGAGTAGGTATTCATTATACATTTGGTTGAATGAATGAAATACCTAGAAAATCTGAGCTGTGATGACAGCCGATTTGAAAAACAGGAGGACCTGAATTGTGTACGTAATTTACTCCTATTTCCAAATTCACTAGGCAATTATCTAAATTCAACTTCACAGATACTCCTCATGGAGCATCTACTATGACATCACCCATGCAGCACAGGACTAAATAGTACATGTTGAACAAATTTATGTACATAACTGCTGAAATAGCTTTATCTGCTAGAAAAAATAAAAGGCAGGTAGTATGGCTTTCCCAAAAAGAAACTGCATCAATTTGGCCAAAATTACTTATCTCCGGTCTTAGCTTCTGAGGGAAAAGTGGACAGTTGTGGTATTTCAAGATGATCTCTTGAAATTCTTTCAAATAACAAAACACCTGTCCTATCAATTCAGAGATCCCCAGAGACTATCTCAGAAACTTCAAGATATGTCATTGTTATGTACCCAGTGCCTTCCTTTCATTCTAAAAATCCACAATGCAGTTTCATTCCAGCTCTCCACAACAGGAATTGGGGAAATCCATTCCCATTTAAAGAAGTTATAGTCTGCACTTACTGGCAACTCCTGGCATCAGTACCACCTCTGTCACCTAGTTATTCCGCTTTCCCTTCATCTCTATGCCCAACCATTATGTCCATTGAAGCAGTAACAATGAAACTGGGTTAAGTTTTTGTGTGTAGTGCCCCACTGCCTAAGGAATTAAATTTAAAGCAGATTACTAACATGACACCATCAGAAGTAAAGATGCTGAAGATTTAAACAAGCACATAAATCAAGAAAAAAAAAATTAGCTCATGCACAAATTTCAAAGTATAGAAATAAGGCATAAGAAGAAAAATGAACACTACATACTCTGATGAGCTTCAATTACTGAAACTCAATAATCTACTACATCAGTCTTGAAGAAAAATGAATTTATTTCCTCCTTGAATCAGTGCCCCAGGTAACAGCATTATTTTTTTAATCAAGAAAAATATACTTCTATCATTGCAAACAATGAATATGCAAGACTATTTTACATAGTAAGCATTCAACACTTCTTGAATTAATGAATAAATTTTCCCTGCCCAATAACGTCTAGTGTGAATTTTTTAAATCCTAAAAAGAAAAGAAGCAGGGTAAAGGCAGTGCTGCATCTGTAATTTGATGAGTATCTGATACACAATAATCGGTGCTTTTAAATGACAATCCTGATCTCGACTAGAGCTTCTCCAATAAAATTATTTACTGTTATAGACTCTTAAAAAGGTAGACTATCACGGCAGACATTAAAAACAAAATTTATTTTAAGACAAACCACCAAGAATTGTTTTTAGCTAATAGTTATTACCAATTATTTTTACTAGTCAGAAGTTTAAAAAATAAAAAAATAAAGTAAATCGAAATTCTATACTATTAAATCCTATAAATTATCAAAAATAGAGATAATACAGTAGTTTCATAGTCTTTAATATTTTTTCCTATATTACCAAAGAGGAAAGGAGAATGTGCACTGTCATTTATGGTCCTATTTAAGAGATAGGAATATAGAGATCAAAAAGATTCAGACTTCTGACTGTTAGGAGGTTCATCGGAAAATCAAAAACCTATGTCCAACATTTTTCATTTGGTATTTTTCCATCTTGAGAGATCCTAATTCCAAACCCAACCAAAAACTCTCCTCTCTTCCCTTCTTCCCCAGCTTCCTTAACTGATAACAATTCATTCTGATTAGATCTTTACTCAGTATCTCTTTTGTGTTAATGTATACAATTTACAGTTTTTATGATCTTTTTTTTTAATTTTTTTTTAACGTTTATTTATTTTTGACACAGAGAGAGAGCATGAACAGGGGAGGGTCAGAGAGAGGGAGACACAGAATCTGAAACAGGCTCCAGGCTCTGAGCTGTCAGCACAGAGCCCAACGCGGGGCTCGAACTCACGGACCGTGAGATCAGGACCTGAGCCAAAGTCGGACGCTTAACCGACCGAGCCACCCAGGCGCCCCTGATCTTTTTTTTTAATATGATGCATGGAACCGCACCAGGAATACAGCTCATGTAAAAATCCACATCACTGCAAATGGCAAGAACTGAGTGAATGGTGAGAGGTGGATGGGGTCCATGTGGGAATAAAACCATCAGTCTACTCCTAGGAAATGCCCAGTGTAGCCAAGTGGCTGGCTAGACATACATACATACATACATACATACATACATACATACATAAGTAGTGACCATATAACGAAGGACTACAGAACAATAATAGGCATTAATCTATGGGAATTTGACTTAACAGATAATAAGTCACAATAAAAATAACAAGGCAATAAAGTAAAAAAATAATAATGTATTGAAGGGCAGAGTGGGCAGAAGTGATAATGTGCATTAATTTTTACAAACCAATCCCACTGGGAAAGAATCTTCATAATCCTATAACAAGTGTTGGCTAGGATGTCGAAGAACTGGTACAATGCTGGTGGGAAATGCTAGTGGTACAGTAGCACTGGGAAAAAGTCTGGCAGTTCCTCAAAAGGTTAAACATGGCGTTACCATGCAACCCAGCACCTCCACTCCTACCTGTATATAGGCAAAGGAACTGAAAACGTCCACGCAAAAACTTGTACATTAATGTTCATAGCAGCATTATTCACAATCACAAAAAAGTCCACCAATGAATAGATAAAACTATATATATTTTGGCTTGGTCTCTTCACTTCTCCTTTATTTTGCAGATACAGTCACACACGTAGGTAGACATATACACTGATTTTACTGCTGCCATTTGCAGAAACTGAAAACCTCCCAAAAAAACGATTGTAACCATTATATAAATCACAATTCAGCCATACAACGCAATACCATACAGCCATTAAAAAAAGGACTGTTCGGGGCGCCTGGGTGGCTCGGTCGGTTAAGCGTCCGACTTCGGCTCAGGTCATGATCTCATGGTCCGTGGGTTCCAGCCCCGCGTCGGGCTCTGTGCTGACAGCTCAGAGCCTGGAGCCTGTTTCAGATTCTGTGTCTCCCTCTCTCTGTGACCCTCCCCCGTTCATGTTCTGTCTCTCTCTGTCTCAAAAATAAATAAACATTAAAAAAATATATTAAAAAAAAAAAAGGACTGTTCTTGTTGATATGGCACAGTTTGTAGAAACTTAAATGTGCATAGAAAAAGAAAATATTACTGGGGAGACCAACTATATTTATATATCTCTTTTGGTAACATTCAACTTGAAACATGTTAAGGAAACAATGAGGAAAAAACAACTTGGGGAGGATGGGACCAGGTTGCCACTTAGGCTCAAGCCTTCCCTCCAAACCCAGTGTAAAGTAATCTGCACCATGCATCCAAAGTTACTTTAATTTGTCTTGTCCATCACCCTGAAGCAGACTGATTCAGTATCATTCTTCCAGGAAGCCAAGACTGTCACTAAGGGACACCTGGAAAAATTCCAGGCAAACTTGATTCCCTTGCTGCCCTTACACTTAAGCAGGATCCTTTCATTATCTGGGCTTGCAATCTAAATAACAGCATTTTGATATTATACAATGCACCAACTCTTTCCTCAATATTCAGCTTGGCAATATTTTCTGAAGTTCAATCACTGTGCTCAGGAAAGCCAGCCACGAAGGAGGAATAAGATTTACTCCAACGACTTTACTGTCAAAAACTTCTTTTTGATGGAGACAACCTTAAATATTTATCAGTAAGGAGCTGTCTAAGGGTGCCTGGGTGGCTCAGTCAGCTGAGCGTCAGACTTCAGCTCAGGTCATTATCTCGCAGTTCCTGGGTTCAAGCCCTGTGTCCACCTCTGTGCTGACAGTTCAGGGCCTGGAACCTGCTTCAGATTCTGTCTCTGTCTCTCTCTCTCTGCCCCTCCCCGCTTACACTGTCTCTCTCTCTCTCTCCCTCAAGAATAAACATTTAAAAAAATACAATAAATAAAATAAGGAGCTGTCTAAACGACTAAAACATATAAATATCTGTGTGTGTGTGTGTGTGTGTATGTGTGTGTGTGTGTGTGTGTGTATGTGTGTGTGTGTGTGTGTGTGTGTGTGTGTGTGTGTGTACACACACTTAGGGGCACCTGGCTGGCTCAGAGGATACAGCACAAGACTCTTGAACGGGGGGATGTGAGTTCCGGCTCCATTTTGGGTGTAGAGATTACTTTTAAAAAATAAGAAAATCTTTGAAGAGATATATTTTTAAATCTACATATACTTTATGGCTTTATTTTTTAAAACTTGGTCTACTTTGGCCTAAGCAGTAATTAAAATCAAATGCAGCAGGTTTGCATGTACAGAATAATTGTTCTGCTAAGAAATACTGTAAAGAAAAAACTGCAAAACAATATGTATGCTATCACGCTTGTGTCTGATTAAGAATATATAGGTGTATGCACGCATAGTCTATTTCTGGAAGGATTCACAGGAAACTAGGAACTGCCGTTGCCTCTGGGGACCAAGAGCCGGTGGCTGCAACCAGCTTTTCACTAGAAACTCCTGAGGTGTTTCACTAGAAACACCTTCAGAATGAAGAGTGCGTTACTTGCCCTAAAATTAAATGCTATTAAGCAAAGTTCCTTTGAAGAGGTATAAATAAATAACAAAGGCACAAGGAATATGTGGTGTCGTCCCCCACCCCTAGCCCTCCTCGGCGGGGCTATCTCCCGGGGAGTGTACAGCCAGGTGGGACCTGGTTTCAGCCTCAGCAAACTGGCTTCACCTCCAACAGCGTCACATGCTACGGTGGACCCGGGCAGGTGTCAGCCGGGGACAGAGATTAAGGCGACCCCTTGCTCCTCCCGCCGTGGTTTCCAAAGGCCACCCATCCAGCGCCGAGAAACCTTCCCCTGTACTCGCAGCTTTGTTTAAAACGGACCTTCAGTTTACAACTGTCCATCAATCTAGAAATCAATGTCTACTAAATTTATGTTTGTCTGAACACTTTCTAAATTAATATTCTGCCCTGTCCAGCTCACCTGGTTTATCAAAGACTCAGGGCGGGAAACAGTTTTTTAAAAATTCCACATGCCAAGCCTTACACATTCCGCGCCACAGAAAACAGACTGCAAACTGCCTCAGAATTGTAGACCGCTATGCTGTTTACAAAGCGTTTTGCACATACATCATCACATGTGATGCCTTCACACGCTTTAGTGTCAATCCTGGCAAACCCAACAGCTACCAAATTGGATGTATTACTCTTCAAGAATTGTAGCATCAGCACTAATAATAAAACAGCTACGAAAGGTCTGCTTTTCTACCTCCTCTGGCTGGCTGCGATTTCTCAAGTGACAACTCTGGGCATTCGGCACGCACAGCGGCTCCCAAGCCTTCAACGTGACACAATGCTAGTAGAGGCACGAGAGGGGAGCTAGCCCCAGGAGGCCGGGAGTGCTCGCGTGCACGCCAAGGAGGGGGCGCGGGCCGTGCGGACCCGAGCGCGGACGTGGGAACGCCGCACGAGGCGGGACTCCATTTCCTCCAGAGCAGCCGAGGTTGGGCGAACGCCAAGCAAACAGGGCAGCTGCTCCCGTGCCGGCGCGTTCCGCGCGCTCGGGGAATCCTCTGGGGTGATTCAGAGGTTCAGACTCCTGGGAGGGCCAACCGAGCTTGCAGCCCCGGGAGGTGCTATCAACCCGAACTTAGAAAAAGCCCGAGGCGCCGAGCTGACGCCAGCAATTTAGAAAGGTGACCCTCGGCCCATCTCGCTGGGGTAGGAGTGCAAAACGGATAAAGTTACAGCTCGCAACACACGCAGATGGAAAGTCGGGGTAGGGGGGCGCTCCCAAGGAGCCCGGCTGCTGAAGGGGGTGTGGTCGGCAGGGCTTTTATGGGAGTGGGGGTGGAGGCACGTCAGTCGGGCCCCGGGAGGCGCCTCCACAGACTGGGTGGGTGGGCTAAGACCCCCGCGCGGGGTGCCGCGTGTCTGGGGCGCCCCGCCACGCGCTCGCTCGCCGGCTCACCGGTGATGTCCAGGTACAGGTCGTCCTGCTGGTCCAAGCGGTGCAGTTCCTGCGACGTGGAGCTGCGGCTCTTCTTCACTCCATGCGAGGACGCCGAGCAACGCCGCGAGCAGGGGGGCGCGGCGGCCCAGCTCGGCCGCCGCTCGCTCTTCCGCTTCATGGAGGCGGCCGCGGCCCGTCAGGGGGCCACGACCATGGCCCCGAGCGTCCGCTCGCCCGCCGAGGCCCCCGCCAGCCCCGCGCGCGGGCGCTCGGGGCGGCGGGCGCGGAGCGGCGCTGCAGGGACGGCGGGCGCCGGTCGAGCCCGGCGGGAGGCGGCCGCGCAGGAGGCGGAGGAGGGGCCGGGCCCACCGCGCCTGCCCCGCTCCCTCCTGCGGCCGCCGCGGGACCCGCGCCGCAGCCCTGGCTACAGCGCCTCCTGCCGCCGCCGGCGCCCCCCAGCCCGCCCCCAGGTGCCCGCAGCCCGCTGGCGCGGCTGAGGCGACGGTGCTGCCGCCGGCGGCTGGGGCTGCCCGGGGTAACCGCGCGCGCCCACCGCGGCCGCGGACGCTGCTGCTGAGGCGCGGGAGCACAGCGGGCCGCGGTTCCCGGGGACCCCAGGAGGGCTGTTCCGTGGAGCTTCATTCACAAAAAAGGGCCCACAACCCTCCTCGGGGCCCGCAGACTGGGGCTTTTCATTGGTCAGTGAGACGTGACGTCACGCGGACGGGGCCTTTCTACAGGCAGGTACCGGTGACGCCATAAAGAAAAGTCTGAGTGGTTCCGCCAATCAAACATAAAAGTGTGCTCGCGACCCTCCGCCTACCCCCAACTTTTGTTTCTTCTGTGTTCTTCCAGTGCCAAGACCCGAGGTCGCCAACTTCCTTTAATGAGTCACCAAAGCTTTACACAGCCCCACCCTAGTAACTTAACTCCAGTTCTTTGGCATGTATATTTTTTTTAAGTATTTCTGGCTTTTCCCTGTAATTGCGCCAAGTGAAAAGGACTCTTGCCCTGGCTGCTGGCTTGGAAAAAGAGTATGGACTGATAAAATTGTCCGCCGCTCTAAGGTAAAGTTGGTTTCACAACTTAAGAACTATTTAAATCACCCATACTCTTTATCGACATATGTTGTGCCCAGCATTCAAAAAGACTAAGCCAGGCTTCTGAAGGAGTCGATAAACTCACCGTGGAAACACGATTTACGGTAGGGTTTGCCTCCTAGTTTGTCTTCTCGGAGTCCAGTACCCCCATTTAACTCAGTAATTTTACACACAGTTGCTGAGTTTTTCTTACCTAAGGTGTTGACAGATAAAATGATTGAAGTATTGAATGAAGCAAGTGGCGAATTTAATCCTTGAGCTTTCATCTTGCAAACTGTGGGGTTGTCTCTCTGTTTTTCTTCTGGGTTAAAATAATGCCTGGTATTTCTGAAACTTAACCAAAACTCGTTTTGGTGGGACTTTAAACAAATTTCCATGGTAACATCTAAGAAGGTGAATAGATTGGAGGGCAGTCTTAAATTTTCATAGCCCCGAGTTTTACATCTTGCAAGCGATTCTTAATTTTTCACCAACGTTTTAACGTTTTATCCTGCAGTTCTGCAATTACTGCCAGCCTCTAGAAGAGGAAGATAGAATTTTAGTCAATCCCCCTAGAAGCGTCTTAGAAATGCAAATTTTGATGGAGTACCTCCCAGAGGGGCTATTTGACTTCTATTGTTGAAGGCCTTTACCCTTTAGCACTGCTAATTAAGGAGGAAAGGGGGCTGAGGAAAAAGATGGTTCTGCATCACTGACTCAGCTGAACAGTCTGGAACTACAGATCAGCCACTTAGACCAGAAGCTTAGTAATCATGTTCTTTCCTCCCTGTTTCCCCTAAGGAACTCAGTGAAGGCCTTAAATTAAAAATGGTCCACCTGTTTGTCTGCAGGGGCAGCAATAAAGCACAAGACTTGGAAGCTTCTAGAATGCTATGCAAATGAGTCCACGTTAAGCAGAGACCTATCCTCCCAGGTCCTCTACTTTGACTAGAAAAAGGAGGCCTTACTGGCCTTAGGAAAGTAGTGGAAAGGCCACCTTTTCCCAGATCATCTGAGATTTTGCTAGAGTCTTTTCTTTTGTTTATTGAGGTATAATTGACATATAACGTTACATTAGTTTCAGGTGTACAACATAAGGATTTGATATTTGTATATAGTGCAAAATAATCACCACAGCAAGTCTAGTTAACATCCAAGTAGGTCTTGTTTTGAACAGTTAGATACTACATGGGAGTTGTTTTCTTGGCTCCCTAGAATTAAAGAAATTCAAGTACCCTATGACATTCTATTTATTTGAGCGTGGCTTATCTAAATGTCAAACTAAGACTGAAGTGCCAGGAAGTTCACTTACATCAGTTCATTTTCTTTCAACTACAAATTTAGTGTTTAGACTGGAAATTCTAACAAAATGCATATGATTCCAATAAATGAGGGAAAAATATAATAAGTACAGATAATTACACTGTTTAAGCATTTTCACATTTTACAAACAGAATTTTATGCTTTTGTTAGTATAACATTGTTAAGAGAGAAAGTATATAATTACAGTTTGTAAATTTGCAGAAATGTCTCACATTCTTGGGAATAGGAAATCCATACACTAAGTACACACACTGAAATTTTATTTTATTTTTTTAACGTTTATTTATTTTTGAGAGAGAGCACAAGCCGGGTAGGGCCAGAGAGAGGGGAGGATACAAAATCCAAAGTAGGCTGCAGGTTCTGAGCTGTTAGCACAGAGCCCAATGCAGGGCTCAAACTCACCAACCTCCAGATCATGACCTGAGGCAAAGTCTGACACTTAAACTTGCTCTCACACATCGAAATTTTAAACCCTGTTTATATTTTCTTTTTAGGTCATGTTTAGGTAGTGACAGAAAAGTGGTCTTTCTACGATATTTGTTTTCATGTGTGGCACTTCTCTTGAGTAATTTGACTCTTACTGACATTTAATAAGCTAATCTCTAAGCTCTGAGAAATTGGCCATAAGAAATGTAGTTCAGTTTGCTTGGTTGATTGGTTAGTTTATTGTTCACTGTTTGACCATTGATCATAAAATTTTAGAGCTTGAAAGCACTTTAGACAATATTTGGTCCAAGGCTGCCATTTCACAGTGAGGACATGGGAACCCACAGAAGTGACAGTGCAGGGCTGGAGTGGATACTGAAACATTCTTCAAGATTCCAGTTGTCTTTCCTTGACTTGTCTGAGCTTAGAAAACAGATGCATCTGGTTATAATCTTCAGCATTATGGGCAGCACAGTGAAAAGCAAAAGAACTAGGGAAGAAGTTCTCCAAAATATTCCTTTCTCCTAGGTAGATTCACCCTGAAAAGAATACAATTATAGAAGATTTTTTAGATGTATATTTTAGTTAAGTCATACTCTGAAAATTTGAAATCTTACCCTAAAATTAGTAGAAACTGGTCCATAGATACATTACATTACAATTTCAAAGGATAGAAGACCTGGCTGTCTCAGTCCCTAGAGCATGATGTGACCTTTGATTTCAGGGTTGTAAATTGGAGTTCCATGTTGGATGTAGAGAGCACTTAAAAATAAATATTTTTTTAAAAGTGTTTATTTATTTTGAGAGAGAGCCAGGGAGGTGCAGAGAGGGAGAGAGAGAGAATCAGAAGCAGGCTCCGTGCTGTCAGCATAGAGCCCAGCGCAGGGCTCAATCCCACAAACTGTGAATCACGACCCAAGCCAAAACCGAGAGTGAGTCCCTCAATGACTGAGCCACCTAGGTACCACTAAAAGTAAAATCCTAAAAAAAAAAAACTTTTTTTTCAAATGACAGTAAGTTTCAATTTCAAATAATAAGTGAATTACAGCTTTAATTATGTGAAGATAAGTAATTTTCTTTAAGGTCAAATTTCCATAAAGCTAAAGGGTTTAGGTGGCAGGTATATGGGAAAATAGACACTGAAGTCTTCACTAGCATATTTAAAAAGACTGGTTTAGGGGCACCTGACTGACTGAGTCCATAGAGCATGCGATTCTTGATCTTGGGGTTGTAAATTCAATCCGCATGTTGGGTGTAGGGATCACTTAAAAATAAAATCTTAGGGGCGCCTGGGTGGCTCAGTCGGCTGAGCGTCCGACTTCGGCTCAGGTCAGGATCTCGCAGTTTGTGAGTTCAAGCCCTGCGTCAGGCTCTGTGCTGACAGCTCAGAGTCTGGAGCCTGTTTCTGATTCTGTGTCTCCCTCTCTCTGCCCCTTCCTCACTCATGCTCTGTCTCTCTCTGTCTCTCAAAAATGAATAAACGTTAAAAAAAAAATTTTAATTAAAATAAATAAATAAATAAATAAAATCTTAAAAATAAATAAAATTTAAAAATAAAATGTTTTTTTAAATTTATTTATTTTTGAGAGACAGCATGAGCAGGGGAGGGGCAGAGAGAGAAAGGGAGAGAGAGAGAATCCCAAGCAGGCTTCATGCTGTCAGCATAGAGCAGTGTGGGGGCTTGATCCTACCAACTGTGAGATCATGACCTGGGCTGAAACCAAGAATCAGACATTTAACCGAATGAACCACTCAGGTGCCCCTAAAATAAAATCTTAAAAAAAAAAAAAGTTGATTTTATTTCATTGGATATTCTGGTAATCTCAGCATTAATCTGAAGTCCTCCATATTCCTGACCCTGAGACTGAAAATCTCTTAGAATTGTAAAAAGGGGAGAAAATGAATATTTAGAAAGCTACTACCACATGCTGGACACAGTGCTAGGGGTTTAGATGCCCTGTTAGATATTATTGTTTTTATTTTGTGGGTGAGGAATCCCTCATTTGACAGGGCAAAGCAGTTATCCCAGGTCCTGCAGTGAGTTTGGTTTGAAAACCCAGGGCTCTTTCTTGGGGCCAACACCATTCTTCATAGGTTGAGGACAGAGTTTGGAGGGATCTTTCCTTGCAGGTAGGTTTTGAAATAACCTGTAAAGTTATATAAATGTCATACATTTTTATTAAATTTGGGGACCTCAGACCACATGCTACCATTACAGATTTTTAAAACAATATTCCTGATGTTAATTTGTTTTTTTATTACGTACACTTCCTCCCACACAATAACAACAACGACAACAATAATAAATAATGTCATGCTGGTGTGGAAGAGGCTAGAGAATGGTGAGAATTCTGGTTATATTGAGTCTTGAGATCAGAGAACGACTAAGGATGCTTTTACCCCAAAGACTAGGCCTGTGCCAAGGGCACTGACTGAGCAGTACCCAGCTTATTCTCTCTCTCACTTTACCTTTTGAAAAATGCTAGCATGCATTTGACAGTCAGATGTTTAATGTATCAGTAGAGTAGAATTTAGTAATCTTGAGAGAAATGGAAAAGAATGCATGAAGATCAGCACATCCATGCTCTCCTTGGCTAAATGTTTCTCCCAGGATGAAATGAATATACATGCTCATCCTCACCAGTGGCTTCTAAAATCTGGGTCTTACTTTGTGATAGGGTCTTTTTACCTCAAAGATTCTTGAGGTATTTTTCTTTTTCTTTGTTTTTATCCCAAATGACCAAATAATGCATGTACATGTTATTGTATTTTTTAAAAACGTAAATAAAAAGCAGAAATACATACATAGTTGTATATATAAAATTCTTCTTCACCCTTATACCCCAATCCTACCCTACACCTTTAATAGTCTGTATTTAGATTTGAAAGAATTTTTAATAAATTGTTTCATAGTGTGCATACTGTTCTATGAACTGTTTTTTTTTTTCTTTTTTACTTAATACTGCATCCTGAACATTTTCCTTGTCTTTATAGCCAACTCCATTGACTCTAATGGCTGCATAGATTTCCCTTGTATGTTTTCCATAATTTATTTTCCTATGGATGGACACTTAGGTTGTAGTGGGGGGTATTATTACAAACAGCTCTGCATTGAATATCCTAACATATGTATATCCACAGGAGGTGGAATTGCTGAATCGAAGAGTGACCACTTTTTAAATTTTGATAGACACCAATAATATTTTAGAGTACTTGTTTCTGCACATCCTTGAGATCACTAGATATAATCAATATTTTTAAGTTTGAGAATAAAAAGTAACAGCTTACTGTAATTTTCACTGCATTTCTCTCATCACTAGTAAAGCTGAACATATTATAAAGTGCTCAGTATATTTTCTAAGAATTTCTTATTCATGTTGTTTGCTCATGTCTCCATTTGTTTTCATTTTCTTTTAGATTGGTAAGAGTTGATTATATATTATAGATATCAGCTCTTCAGTCTTGTTGATATTACTTAATCTTTGTCATATTGCTCTGTTCATGTTGCTGCACAAGTTGTATGTGTTTTAATGTCTGATCAATTTTGCCAGTCCTTTTTTTTTTAAGATTTTATTATTTAAGTAATCTCTCCACCAACATGGTATTCGATCTCATGACCCCAAGATCAAGAGTTGCATGCTCCGCTGAACCAGCCAGGTGCCCCTTACCAGTCCTTTTTTTAAGGTTTCTAAGTATTGTACCTTATTTTTTGTGTCCCAATATTTTAAAAGTATTCTTTATTTTCTATTTCTTTCAGAGATGTTGCTATATTTAGCTCTTTAATCCACCTGGAATTTATTTGGAGGATATAGGATAAAGTAGGGATCTATTCTTTCCCAACACTTTTTTATCACATAGCACATCTTTTTCCCATTAATTTGAAATGCTACCCATAAATATTTACAGTTCTCAGTATATACTATGGCCTGATTCTAGTCTCCTTTCTTTTTTTATTTGAGAGAGAGAGCACGCACACACATGCATAGGCACACAGAGAGAGTGGGGAAGGGCAGAGAGAAGGAGAGAGAAAATCCCAAGCAGGCTCTGTGCTGTCAGCACTGAGATCATGACCCGAGCCAAAACCTAGAGTCAAATAGATGCTTGACCAACTGAGCCACTCAGGCGCCCTGAGATTGTGTGCTTCTTGATGAACACAGCATCACCAGTAAAATAGGAGAAAAATAGTTACCCTGAATCCAATCAAGTCTTGAGATCTGAGTTCAGCTTATAGGACATATAAGGGGGAGGAGGGAACAAATTAAATGACTTCTAAGAAAACAGTGTAACATGTGAGACTTTTTACAAAGTCTGTCTCTTAAACAGGTAAATGTCATGGGAAAAAAACTGAGGTCAAGTGGATGAGAAGATGTGTGGTAAATGAAAAGAACCTTAAGAGCCATAAAACCAAATGCAATTCATAGTGTCTGGTCTGAACAAACCAGCTATAAATGACATGTTTTGGATAACTGGTGATATTTGAATATGGACTGGGCATTAGGTGATATTAAGGAAATATTGTTAAATGTTTGGGGTATGATAATAATGCAATGATGTAGAAGAATGGACTTATTCTAGTACTGTGGACTGAATCGTGCCCCACCCCTTCCCAGCCCAATTTATATGTTGAAGCCCTAACCTCTAATGTGATGGTCTTTGGGGATGGGGCCTTTGGGAGATAATTAGGTTTAGATGAGGTCAAGAGGGTGTGGCCTTCATATTTTGATTATCATTCATATAAGAAGTAGAAAAGAGATGGCTCTCTGTGCACCATATGAGGACACAGTTAGAAGGTAGCCATCTGCAAGCCAGGAAACAGAGTCCTCACAAGGAACCAAATCAGCCAGCGCCTTCATCTTAGACTTTCCAGGCTCCAGAACCGTGAAAAATAAATGTCTGTTGTTTAAACCACCCAGTCTCGGGGTGCCTGGCAGTCTCAGTCAGTAGAGCATGTGACTCTTGATCTCAGGGTTGTAAGTTTGAGCCCCACATTGGATGTAGAGATTACTTAAAAATAAAATCTTTAAAAAAAAAAACTCAAAAAACCACCCAATCTATAATACTTTGTTATAGCAGCTCAAGTCAACTGATAACTGAAGAATTTATGGATAAAGTATTTGAGTATAAAGCTTTAAAATGGTCTAGTAAGGAGGCACCCGGGTAGCTCAGTCAGCTGAGCATCCCACTCTTGATTTCAGCTCAGGTCGCGATCTCGTGGTTCATTTGGTCAAGCCCCACATCAGACTGTGTGCTTGCTGCACAGCACCTCCTTGGGATTCTCTCTCCCTCCCAACCACTTGTGCATGCTCGCTCTCTCTCTCTCTCTCTCTCTCTCACTCAAACAATTTTTTAAAGTAAATAAAAGTAAAATGGTTCAGTAAGTATATACTCTTTATCTCATTCTATCTATCCATTTACCTATGTATTTATCTATAAAACAACTATGGCAGAATATTAAGAATTATTGAATCCAGGTAATGGTTATTTCTTTTTTCGTTGTCTTTCTACTTTCTTATGTTTAAAATTTTTCATAATCAAAGCCAATTTTTTTCTCTATATTCTCTATATTTTCAAGATTTTATTTTTAAGTAATCTTTACCATGCTCTACTTACTGAGCCAGCCATGTACCCTATATTCTTACATATTTTAAAATTCTTTCGGGGCGCCTGGGTGGCGCAGTCGGTTAAGCGTCCGACTTCAGCTCAGGTCAGGATCTCGCGGTCCGTGAGTTCGAGCCCCGCGTCAGGCTCTGGGCTGATGGCTCAGAGCCTGAAGCCTGCTTCCGATTCTGTGTCTCCCTCTCTCTCTGCCCCTCCCCCATTCATGCTCTGTCTCTCTCTGTCTCAAAAATAAATAAACATTAAAAAAAAAATTAAAAAAAAAAAAAAGATAAAATTCTTTCTGTGATTTTGTCTGGGATAGTATTCAATTTCTAGATTAACTTGAAGAAAATTGATATATTTAAATATTGAATTTTTAAATAGGAATTTCTTAAAATACTGATTTTCTGTAATTAAAGGAAAAGGTATAAGAATACCTGGCTGGCCCAGTGGGAAGAGTGTGCGACTCTTCATCTTAGGGTCATGAGTTCAAGTCCCACAAGGGGTATAGAGATTACTTAAATAAATTAAAACTTATATATATATACATGTATACATACATATATGTGTATATATATATATATATATATACATATATACATACATGTATATATAAATAAATTAAATAATAAATTAATAATAATAAATTAAATAATAATAATTAAATAAATTAAAACTTATATATACATGTATACATACATATATGTATGTATACATACATACATATATGTATGTATACATGTATATATGTATACATGTATGTATGTATACATGTGTATATATATGTATGTATATATGTGTGTGTGTATATGTATATGTCTTTGAATTTATTTAAGTCCTTCAGTAAATAAACCATGATACATTTATTATGAGCATGATTTTGTGTATTGTTCCTGTATTTTACCACTGTTACTAGGAGAAGGTACAGCCTGATCCATAGGAATGCAAACTTTTTTTCGTTAAACATACACTTCCAGCTTCTTTTGTTCACAAGGGAGATAGTATTTTAAATTACTGTCCAGACTAATTTCAGTTCCTCCTCCTGGCTTCTTACAAGGCCCAGAGGCCTACTGGGGCAAAAGAAATTATACCTATTACTGTCTGACCAAAGCAGAAGCCACTACATCTGGGACACTTTCATTTCCACCAAGGCCCAACAGAACTTTGAAATTAAACTCTTTTCTTTATTTTAGTCTTGAGTTTTGGGCAGTGCAGTCTCTCATCACCTCATTTTTGTAAGTGTAAAGGAGGCTCTTATGAAGATTTATTAACCTTATGTTCACAGTAAGCTCTGGGGGCACCATAAGATTGTGATTTCAGCTATAGTAATTTCCAATGGGCTTTTAAAAATTTGAAATATAATAAACATGTTATAGAAGCAAAGATCTGGATGTTAGTTCAGTGAGTTTTAAAATTATATACCCCTGTATAACCACCACTCAAAACAAGATACAGAATCAATGATCCTTATAGAAATACCATCCATGCAATCATAAGCATGATTCCCTGTGTCAAGCCCGTGTCCAGACAATCCCCCATGCCATTCCAATCCATCTGCCACCCTTCCCTTGCCCCTGCTTGCTGCTCTCCACCTCTGACATCCCTTTGGCACTATACCTCAAGTTTCTGAACCTTCCCTCCCACCCAACATGACTGAATGGGATCGGCTCTGCTGGCTCGGGTCTTGGTCCTCTTCCTCAGACATAACTAGGATACAGAATTCGCAGACCCAAGCTGTCCCTGAGTTTGGCCCTTTCTCCTGGCTGCACCCCACCAGGCCTCCTCCCAGGGGGGCTTGGTAGCGGTAGGACAGAGCATGCTTCAGGTAGGAATCAGCAGAGATAATCAGGTAATGTGAAGCAGCTAATAGCCTCCTTCACCTTCACTACACACATTTGTCTTTCCAATTGTTGCAGGACAAGAAAGACATCCTTTGTCTGACTCTGCCCTTATCCACACAGTTAGAAGTAAATTAAAGGCATCAATTTCAAGTCACTTCTGTAGCTGTAAAAGTGTAAAAGCAATTTATTCTCTATCTCCTGTTGTGACTGGGAGAATATTCCCTGCAAAGACTTTGGAAGAGAACTGGCTACCAATTCCAATATATTGGGTGATTTTTCTGTCTTTTTGCTACAAATTTTCCTGTCTATGAGGAGGTCCTAGCCTAGTCTTGGTTCTCCCTCTCACACACTGTTTTCCATAGGAGTAGGGAGGGCAGAAAAGAGTAAACACATAGATCTATAGGTTTCGATTTTGTTTGTTTAAGTTTATTTTGATTTTTAAAATTTTTTTTTAACGTTTATTTATTTTTGAGACAGAGAGAGACAGAGAGACAGAGAGACAGAGAGACAGAGAGAGAGAGAGGATGAACAGGAGAGGGTCAGAGAAAGAGGGAGACACAGAATCTGAAACAGGCTCCAGGCTCTGAGCTGTCAGCACAGAGCCTGACGCAGGGCTCAAACCCACAGACCGTGAGATCATGACCTGAGCCGAAGTCGGATGCTTAACCGACTGAGCCACCCAGACGCCCCTATTTTGAGAGAGAGAACGAGCACACACAAGCAGTGGAGGGACAGAGGGAGAATCCCAAGCAGACTTTGTTTGCACTGTCAGTGCAGCTCCTGACACAGGGCTCGAACTGTGAGATCATGACCTGAGCTGAAATCAAGAGTCAGATGCTCAACTGACTGAGCCATCCAGGCAACCCTCACAGATCTATAGTTTTTAATTCTTATAGGGTAGGAGGTTTTAACTATCATTTTTTCCCTCTTCAGTGATACTAGAGCACAAATCAACAGATTAAGTTGGATTCTCCATTAACTTCATTGTTAAATGCAGATTCAAGTGAGTAGTGAATTGCTTTATCCAAAGTTAGGGGCTTTGCAAAGATAAAAACAGCTGGAATGACCCATAACATAGGCAATCAGCTTCTAGAAATTGTCCATAAAAGTGAGTTGTCATTTAATAATATTTCTGGAAAGAAAAATTATGTTTTCACATTTAATGTATTAGCTTAATTTTTTTAGCTTATGCATTATCAAATATATTAAAAAGAACATGTTTCTGACTTAAATCTAGCTGCCAAAATAACGTTAAAATGTATTTGGAAAATCCAAGTGAAGATGGGCGCCTGGGGGGCTCAGTTGGTTAAGCATCCGACTTCGGCTCAGGTCATGATCTCGCAGTTTGTGAGTTCGAGCCTGACCTCAGGCTCTGTGCTAAAGCTCAGAGCCTGGAGCCTGCTTCAGATTCTGTGTCTGCCCCTCCCATGCTCATGCTCTGTCTCTCTCTGTCTCTCTCTGTCTCTCAAAAATAAACGTGTAAAAAAAAAAAAAAAAGTAAAAGAAAAGAAAAGAAACTCCAAGTGAAGAGTTTGCAGATCAAACTTGTCTTTTGGCCACCATGTTCATTTTCTGGACCGTGCTCCACCCTGCTCCATAGTAAACTTTCAAGATGGTAAATCTGATCATATTTTATCAACTAAAATGTTCTCACAGCCCCTTGCCCCATTTAGAGAGTCTTGAATTCATCTTCTGGACCATCCTACACACTTATATAAGAGTCATCTTTATTATTATTTTATTTTAGTTTGAAAATGTCAAACCTACAAGTTAATCTAGGGGGGAACCATCTGAAAAAATGTTACAGACATCATGACCTCTATCTCCTAAAAACAGGAACATTTTCCTACATAACCATAATGTCATTGTCAAATTCAGGAAACTTAACATTCCTTGACAATACAATTATCAAATGTTTAGTTCATCTTCACAATTCACCAATTGTCCTAATAATGCCCTTTATAGCATTGGTTTTCCCTGACCCAGGAAGCAATCCTTTTTCTAACAATTAGGCTCAGGATGTGTACTTTTGCAGGAATTTTCTACTGTGATGGTGCATCCTTGCTGTGTCAGGTAAGGAGGCCCAGGATGACAGTTTGCCTTATTCTGGGTAATTAATGAACTTTGATCACTGGGTTCATTAAGGTGTTGCCTGCCAATTTTTCCCACTATAAAGGTATAACTTTTCCCTTTGTAATTAATAATTTGTGGGGAGATAGTTTAAGACCACAAACTTCCACCCAGTGATTTAGTACACATTGAGGATTCTGAATCAGTTGTTACTATAATGGTACAGATAGTGACTTTCTAATTACGTTCTACATTTATTTATTGACTTTCTATAGAAAGAGGAGCTTTATTTTCTCTCCTGTGTATGTATGTATGCATGTATGTATGTGTGTATGCATGTATGCATGCATGTAGGTAGGTGGATAGATTAATTTACTTCTAGTTTTCTATAATGGATTATAATCCCTTAGTGTCACTATGTATTTTGATGCTCAAATTGTCTCAGATTTGACTAGTGGGTAGCACTTCATATTAGCTTCTGTGTCCTTTTGACATGTCCCCATCAATTTTTTAGTGCTTTCTTACTTTCTGGCACAAGATTTTCAGGGTTTAACTTGTCCTTTCCCTGCCCTGGAGTCAGTTATTCCTCCAAGAAGGTCTAGCTGTCTTTACTGGGTCATAATATTTATTATTTTTAAAATTTTTTTAATGTTTATTTACTTTTGAGAGAGAGACAGCATGAGCAGGGGAGGGGCAGAAAGAGAGGGAGACACAGAATTGGAAGCAGGCTCCAGGCTCTGAGCTGTCAGCACAGAGCCCAACATGGGGCTCAAACTCATGAACTTTGAGATCATGACCTGAGCCGAAGTCGGACACTTAACCCACTGAGCCACCCAGGTGCCCCTGGTCACAGTATTTAAAAAACACTCAAGGCCTCTGAGAACTGATTCTAGTCTCGTCTACAAAATCTCCTGCGATTTCTTCACTGCCTTGTATGCTCTGCCACATACCCTCTCAGAGTCCCCAAAGTGCCATACTCCCCCATACTCTTGCATTTGCCCATGCTGTAGCGTCTTCCTGGAGGCCCTTACCACCACTTTTCTGTGTGGCTAATTCTTAAACGCTTTTTCACAACTATTTAAGTGTTAACTGATGTGTGGTCTTCTCTGACTGCCTTTGAATCCCAGCCTGACCTCTGCTCCTGGTAGCACTCTCTGTCACATGGTAGGAAAATGGCATCTCATTTGTTTTGTTTTGTTTGGTTTGGTTTGGTTTGGTTTTGAAGTAGCATTTCAGGGTGCCTGGGTGGCTCAGTTAGTTAAGCATCCAACTCTTGATTTCGGCTTAGGTCATGATCTCATAGTCGTGAGATGGAGCACCCCATTGGGCTCTGTGCTGGGCATGGAGCCTGCTTAAGATTCTCTCTCTCCTCCCTTTGCTCCTCCCCTGCTTGTACACTCTCTCCCTCAAAAAAATAAAATATAGTAAAATAAATAGCATTTATTTTTTTAAGTAATATCTACACCCAATGTGGGGGCTCAAACTCACAACCCTGAGATCAAGTGTTGCATACAGTACCAGCTGAGCCAGCCAGGTGCCCCATCTCATTGTTTTAATTTATATTTGCCTGATTATCACTGTAAGTATATCTGATTTATGTGTGGGAAATAGAAAATAATACTGTTCAAGAAAACAAGAGAACTGGCATTATAAGGCAATGAGGTTTCTATTCTTTGTTGCACCGTGTTTTTAGTTGAGTCTTCTGTAACCAATTAGTATTAACTAATCTAGAGAAGGTTATAATGCAAGACAATTTGATTATTACTTATAAAAATAACTTCATTAAATAGATAATATATCCACCTCAAAATTCAATATTTTATGTATCCAGATATAGTCTATGCATATTCAAGCACATATCTGTTATTAAGTACTCTGTGAGTGGTTCACTTTTATATGTTAAAACAAAATGACATAAGAAAACTTACAGAATGAATTTTATAGTTTTTAATGGAGATATGTGTGATTACACTGCAGCCGATAGATTCTAACTCAATATTAGAATAATTTCTCAACATTAATAAATGAATACATTTTCTTTCCTTAAAGAAGTGGCAGAAAGATACTTTATTTCTCTTTGGTCACAGGTCTCTCTGCCAGAATGGTTCTGGTACTATATTTTAATTTTCCTAACTATACAACGTACATGGATCATTGTTTCTAATACCTTTTTTTTTTGAGGCATAATCCACAGAATGTTATATTAGTTTCAGATGTAAATGTAATGATTCAATATTTGTATATATTGCAAAATCATCACAATAAGTCCAGTTAACACCTGTCACCATATATAGTTACAAAATGTGTTTTTCTTGTGATGAGAACTTTCAAGATCTACTCTCCTAGCTACTTTCAAATATGCAGTAAGGTATTATTAATTAGAGGGGTGCCTGGGTGGCTCAGTTGGTTAAGCATCCCACTCTTGGTTTCGGCTCAGGTCATGATCTCATGGTTGGTGGGTATGAGCCCCAAAGTGGGCACTGTTACTGCGGATCCTGCTTGGGATTCTCTCTCTCTACCTCTCACGTTCTGTCTCTCTCCCTCTCAAAAATAAATAAACTTAAAAAAAAAAAAGGTATTATTAACTGGAGTCATCATGCTGTACATTACATTCCCATGACTTATTTATTTTATAAATGGAAATTGTATTTTTTGACTCCCTTCACCCATTTTGCCTATCCATGCCACAGGCAACCAGTAGTCTACTCTCTATATTCATGAGCTTGGTTTTATTTTGTTTTCATATTCTACATATAAGTGAAATCAGACATATTTATCTTTTCTTATCTAACCTATTTTACTTACTTTAATGTCCTCAAGATCCATCCATGTCAACAGGAAATGGCAAGATTTCATTCTTTTCATGGCTAAGTAATATTCCTTTGTGTGTGTGTTGTGTGTGTGTGTTGTGTATACATATATATGTATACACACATATATATTCACACAACACACACACACACACACACACACACACATATGTATACATTTTCTTTATCCATCCATCGATGGACACTTAGACTGCTCCCATGTCTTGACTATTATAAATAATGCTTCAGTGAGCATGAAGGTGCAGATACCTTTTTTGAGTTACTGTTTTCACTTTTTTTTTTGGATAAATATTCAGAAGTGCAATTGGTGGATCTTTTGGTAGCTCTACTTACAGTATTTTGAAGAACCTCCATATTGTTTTCCATAGTGGCTGCACCAATTTACATTCCCACCAACAGTACACCAGAGTTCCCTTTTCTCCACATCCTTGTCAACACTTGTTATTCATCGTCTTTTTGATTTTAGCCATTCTGACAGGTGTGAGGTGATACCTCATTGTGGTTTTGATTTGCATTTCCCTGATGATTAGTTATTTGATCATCTCTTCATGTACCCATTGTCTATCTGTTTGTCATCTTTGGAAAAATGTCTCCAGTACATTATTTATTATTTATTTATTTAAAAACTTTTATTTTTTGGGGCGCCTGAGTGGCTCAGTCGGTTAAGCGTCCGACTTCGGCTCAGGTCACGATCTCGCGGTCCGTGAGTTCGAGCCCCGCGTCAGGCTCTGGGCTGATGGCTCAGAGCCTGGAGCCTGTTTCCGATTCTGTGTCTCCCTCTCTCTCTGCCCCTCCCCCGTTCATGCTCTGTCTCTCTCTGTCTCAAAAATAAATAAACGTTAAAAAAAAAAAATTAAAAACTTTTATTTTTAAGTTATCTCTATATCCAGTGTGCCACTTAAACTTACGATCCTGAGATCAAGAGTCATATGCTCTACCAACTGAACCAGCTAGGTGCCCCTTCAATACATTTTTGAAAGCATTTTCTTTTGCTTTGTTTTCCCCTTGTGTGGCACACAGTATTAATTCACAGGAGGGCCTCATACTTGCCTATATAGACATGAGCAACAAAATCTCAAAATCTGAGCTTTCAGTCTACAAAAAGGGAGAGGAAAGTATGGGTTTAAGCAGAAGAAATGATGAACTGCTTATGAGACATGTATGCATGTTGCTTGGAATTATGAGGCTATTTATTTACATCAAGTTAGTAAGTACATTCATATATGGCATTTTAAGTCCTTAGGAGTCAAAGTCTGGAAATGTCAGTGATTACAGGCTGCTCTCAGAGTAAAGTTAAATAACAGAGCTGGAATGATTTCTAAAGAAACCTTAAAAGTATTCTGAGTGCTTACCTATTTTTAAAAATGGCATTGTAAGAAGATTGGCGTGATATTAAAAATAATTTTCTAGAAACAAGTTTTACTTCCATAAGAGCTTTGATCAAATACCTCATCATGATGAATAAGGCTAATTACACTTGTGGTCCTTGTGAGCTGCTTTTAAAAATTCATGTGCAAACCTCCCAGCACTCCAGTCTCCTGCCTTCCCCTCCAAGACCTTCAAATCACTGTGAGGTTTTCTGCACCCTGCAGAGGCCTGCTTATCATTTACTACCCTATTTTGTTACTTGCCCTGATGTTCTTCCTGCCCTCCCTAAATATATTCTGAATGATTAAAGGCAAAGATTCTGCTGTTTCTTTCCTTTAAATCTTCCACAATACCTAACATATGATAGGCCCTGGAAAACATCTTTTCCCTGATGATCAGACCGCATCACCTGTAAGAGAGTACTGCAGCACAGATCCCAAACAAGAAAGACACCCCTGTGTTGCTATTCTAGGCAGGAACTGAATGTACAGCTTAGTAAACCTACATGTTTTAAAGATGTAGACAATGCTTTTCTTTCTTTGCATAAATTTAAAACTGTCGATTGCCCTCTCTTTCAACATTTAGGCTATAAAGGCAATTATCAGGGAATAATGTAAGGCCAACCCAATTAATACATCTACAAAATAGGCTAAATACATTGTGTGTGTGTGTGTGTGTGTGTGTGTGTAAACACAGACACATATATATTCACTTTTCAAAGTACTATACACCATTTAAGAATACAAAAGGTATAAAGAATGACACAACAGATACCCATGTACCCACTATATCACCTAAGAAATGAAATTTTGGGGCGCCTGGGTGGCTCAGTCGGTTAAGCGTCCGACTTCGGCTCAGGTCACGATCTCGCGGTCCGCGGGTTCGAGCCCCGCGTCGGGCTCTGGGCTGATGGCTCAGAGCCTGGAGCCTGCTTCCGATTCTGTGTTTCCCTCTCTGCCCCTCCCCCGTTCATGCTGTGTCTCTCTCTGTCTGAAAAATAAATAAACGTTTAAAAAAAAATTAAAAAAAAAAAATGAAATTTTGAGGGCACCTGGCTACTAGCTCAGTTGGTGGAACATGCAACTCTTTTTTTTTTAAATTTTTAATGTTTATTTTTGAGAGAGAGACAGAGCATGAGTGGGGGAGGGACAGAGAGAGAGGAGACAGACTCTGAAGCAGGCTCCAGGCTCTGAGCTGTCAGCACAGAGCCTGACACGGGGCTTGAACTCCCCAATGAGGAGATCATGACCTGAGCTGAAGTCGGACACTCAACTGACTGAGCCACCCAGGCGCCTCCTTTTTTTTTTAATTTTTATTTTTGGGAGATAGAGGATGAGCAGGGGAGGGGCAGAGAGAGAAGCAGACACAGAATCCGAAGCGGGCTCCAGGCTCTAAGCTGTCAGCACAGAGCCCAATGCGAGGTTCGGACTCACAAACCGAACCACAAGATCATGACCTGAGTTGAACTTGGATGCTTAACTGACATAGCCACCCAGGTGTCCCAAGGAACATGCAACTCTTGACCTCGGGGTTGTAAATTGAGTCCCATGTTAGGTGTAGAGATGACTTACAAATAAAATCTTTACAAAAAATTAATATAGTTTTTTTAAAAAATAAAATTTTGCTAACTCAGCCAAACCCCCTTTCTGTGCCACTCTAATAATCACTTCCACCTTTATCTCCCCAAAGATATTTATTCTTCTTAATTTACTATTTATGATTGCCTTGCATTTTTTTAAGACTGTAAGACATATGTAAGTATCCTTAATATATATTTCTTAAAACATTATGCCACAATTAATTCATCATCCTGGTAATAGACATTTAGGATGTTACCAATTTATAACTATGCCAAGCAATGTTGTTGTGGATATATTTGTGCATTTTATCTGTTTTATAGAAGACTGGCTCTAGAGCTATACATGTTTTCCATTTTCCTAGGTATTGCCAAATTGCTCCACAAATTGTTTTTCCAGTTTATGTTTTATCAGTGTACCCATATCCTCAACACTTGGTATTGTCATACTTTTTATTTTTGCCAAATTCCTGAGTATAAAATGGTATATTATTGTGGATTTAATTTATTAGTGAAGTTGGAAAATTTTTTCATATATTTATTCACCATTTATGAGATTTTTCCCTATGAATTTGTAGTTGTGTACTAAAGAATGTGATCTTCCCACAAAAGAGGTCTGGCCTTTGCCCTTAGCTTCTTAATCTCCAAACCCTTGGAATGTCACTCCTGATAGGAATGTCTTTGCCTGAGGTCATACCACACAATCTGATGATATTGTGATTTGAAAAACAGTGGCTTACAAATATTGCACTACTGTATTTCTCTTTTCCTGTGGATAATTAGATATCCCGGGACCACTTATTTACTCTATTCTTTCTCCAGTTATCTGTAGCGTATGTCAAGTGTCTATATATGTTTGTCTGTTTCTGAGCTTTCCATTCTATTACATTCCTCTCTCTATATATGCCCTTCCAGTTTCACACCATCTTTTAATTGCTATGACCTAATTCTGCATTTTGATTTCTCATAGAAGGAGCCACTTCTTGACTCTTGTTTTTTACGAATGTCTTAGCTTTTGCTCCTCTACATAAATTTTAGAATGAGCATTTCAAGTTCCATGAAAAACTTGGTAAGGATTCTGTTAGGAATCTGTAGACCACTTTGGAAACAGCTAACATTTTTAGAATAATGAGAATTCTTCTCCATGAATATATTATCTCTGGATTTATCAAATCTTTAAAAAAATTCTTTAATAAAGATATACAGTAAAACCTTGGATTGGGAGTAACTTTTCTGTGAGTGTTTTGCAGGACGAGCAAATGTTTCTGATAAATTTCAACTTGATAAACCAGTGATGTCTTGCAATACAAGTAGTACGTGTCGCCACATGAACACAACTGAGCCAATGGTTCTTGAAATTTGCTTTAATATTCAAGTGCTTTGGATTACAAGCATGTTTCCAGAACAAATTATGCTAGCAAACCTAGGTTTCACTGTATAATTTTCTTGTAAAGGTTTAACATGTTGGATTTATTCCTGGGTCCCTTATACGTTTTATTGCTCTTATAAATGTTTTAAAAAACATTTTAATATTTATTTTTGAGAGAGAGAGAGACCAAGTGTGAGCGGGGGAGGGGCAGAGAGAGAGGGAGACACAGAATCTGAAGCAGGCTTCAGGCTCTGAGCTGTCAACACAGAGCTGGATGCAGAGCTCCAACCCACAAACCGTGAGATCACGTGACCTGAGCCGAGTTGTAGGCTTTACCAACTGAGCCACTGAGGCACCCCTATAAATGATTTTAAAATCAGTTTTCCTGTTCATAATTAAGGGCTTGTAGCAACTCAAACTAAATTGAATATTGATATCACATCCAGCAACTTATTAAGTAAGAATTTGTCTTTTTTTTTTTTTAGAGAAATAACCCAATTTATTTTTTTTTAACGTTTATTTTTTTTTATTTTTGAGACAGAGAGAGACAGCATGAACAGGGGAGGGTTAGAGAGAGAGGGAGACACAGAATCTGAAACAGGCTCCAGGCTCTGAGCTGTCAGCACAAAGCCCAATGTGGGGCTCGAACTCACAGACGTGAGATCATGACCTGAGTCGAAGTCAGATGCTTAACCGAATGAGCCACCCAGGTGCCCCAAGAATTTGTCTTTAGATTAGTTTTGTTTTTCTACATAGACAGTCATGGCATATATAATAAATGAAAGAGTTTTAGTTCTTCTTTTCTAAATCTTATACCTTTGTTTGTTTTGTTGTGGTTTTGCACTGGCTAGAACTCTGGTATAATGTCAAAAACTAGCAGTAATAGTGGGCACCCTCATCATATTCCTTTTTTTCAAAGGAAGAGTTATAGTATTTTTCCATTAAATATAATAAATGTTGAAGGTTTTTGGCAGACAGTTTTTATCAGATTGAGGAAATTGTCTTTAATTCCTAGATTGCTTAAAATTGTTTTAAGTATAAACAGATGCTAAATTTTATCATATGTTTTTTCTGCTTCTTTGAAATAACTACGCATTTTTTTCTTCCTTGAATGTATTAATATGGTGAATTACTTTAATTTTTACTGTAAAATAAAATTTGCATTTCTGGGATAAACCCTACTTTACTGTGGTAAATTAAATATTTTACATATTGTTTGATTCTGTTTGCCAATATACAACTTAGGAATTTTTCATTTATTTATGGGAGAGTCCAACCTATAATTTTCCATTCTTATATTATCCTACTCTGATTGAAGTAAAACAAGGTAAAATTAGCTTTATTTTCTCTTCTCAGAAAGTTTGTATAAGATTGGAAGTATTGGTGCTCCTGGATGGCTCAGTTAGTTGAGTGGCTGACATTTGACTGGCTCAGGTCATGTTCTCACAGTTGGTGAGTTCAAGCCCTGCGTCAGGCTCTTGAACTGATAGTACAGAGCCTGCTTGAGATTATCTCTTTCTCTCCCTCTCTCTCTGCTCCTCTCCCACTCATTCACTCTCTCTCAAAATAAATAAACTTAAAAAAAAAAAAGATTGCAAGTGTCTTTACTTCCTTAAAAATTTGGTTTAAAAAAATGGTAGAATTCAAATTCTTACTAAACCTCTTTCATCTGGGTGTTTTCTTTGTGGGAAGGAACTGCTGATCTTCAACTACTGATTCAATTTTAAATGGTTATAGGGGCGCCTGGGTGGCTCAGTCAGTTGTGTCCGACTTTGGCTCAGTTCATGATCCTACAGTTTGTGGGTTAGAGCCTCCAGTCAGGCTCTCTGCTGACAGCTCAGAGAGTGGAGCCTGCTTCGGATTCTGTGTTTCCCTCTCTCTCTGTCCCTCCCCTGCTCATGCTCTGCCTCTCTCTCAGAAACAAATAAATGTTAATAAATAAATAAATAAATAAATAAATAAATAAATAAATGGTTATAAGTCTAGGGGCACATGGGTGGCCCATTAGTTGAGCGTCAGACTCTTGGTTTTGGCTCGGTCATTCATGGTCTCATGGTTCCTAGGATTGAGCCCTGCGTGGTGCTCCTCGCTGTCAGCACCGGGCCTGTTTGGAATTCTCTCTCCCTTTCTCCTTCCCCTCCCCCATGCACTTGCGCTCGTGCGCGCGCTCTCTCTCTCTCTCTATAAAAATAAACCTAAAAAAATCACTTCCTTTAAAAAAGAGTTTTAAGGCTATATATTCTATTTTTAAAGACTTTTAAACGTATTTAAAGTTATTTAAATAAAACATTCTTTTTCTCTAAATTTTCAAATTTATTAGCATAAAGTTCAGAGTGTTTTTAATCTCTGCTATCTTTGTAGTTGTCCCTTTTTTATTTCTAATATTTGTACCTTCTTTTTCCTTCAACAGCTTTGCCACAGGTTTGTCTACTTTATTAGCAAATTTAGCCTATGGAGTTGCTCTATTGTATCTCTATCTGATATTTAATCAATTGCCACTCCTTACTTACCTCCTTTCATTGTTTTTCATATGGGTTTAGTTTGTTGCTTTCTTAACTTCTTAACGTTGAACACTTAGTCTATTAATTTCTAGCCCTTTTTTTTCTTTTCTAATATGAGAGTTTAGGGGTATAAATTTACATTAAAATACCATTTTTTAAGAATTCCACAAGTTATTGTCACTATTCAATTCTAATTCTTCACATCTATCACATTTTCTTTGTCCCATTAAGTTTTAGTGTTGTTTTTTCTTTTAATTAAAAATGACTAGGGGTGCCTGGGTGGCTCAGTAGGTTAAGGGTCTGACTCTTGATCTCAGCTCAGGACTTGATCTCAGCGTTGTGAGCTAAGGCCCCATGTTGGGCTTCATGCTGGGCTTGGAGACTACTTAAAAAAAAATGTCTACAAGGGTGCCTGGGTGGCTCAGCTGATTAAGTATCTGTGGCTCAGGTCATGATCTCATAGTTCATGAGTTTGAGCCTCATGTCAGGCTCTGTGCTAACAGCTCAGAGCCTGGAGCCTGCCTTGGATTCTGTGCCTCCGTCTCTCTCTCTGCCCCTCCCCCGCTCATGTTCTGTGTCTCTCTCTCTCAAAAATAAACATTCAAAAAATTAAAAAAAAAAATGTCTACAGAGGGTTTGGTTTGATTTTGGTATTGATTTCTAATATAGTTACATTGTGGGGGTTTTTTTTGTGAGCCTGGGTGCACATGGGGAGGGAGGGGGAGGGAAACAGCAGAGAGGAGAGAAAGAGGAAGAATCCCAAGCAGGTTTTGAGCTATCAGCCTGGAGCCCCACGCAGGGCTTGATCTCACAAACTGTGAGATCATAACCTGAGCCGAAATCAAGAGTCACGAGGCACCCTAAATACAGTTGTATTGTGATACCTATAGAACATGGTTTGTATAAACTTGAATTTTTAAATTTATTGAGCTATACTTTAAGGATAATATATGGTTAATGTTTCATGTATTCTTGAGAAAGATAGGATTTTTATTTTTAACCTATTGTTTTACATTTGTTCATTAAATCAATTTTATTATTTGCATTATTCAACTATTCTTTATTCTTACTATTATTTTATTTGCTTCATCCATCAATGAAGATCATCAATAAGGTGGCCATATAATTTATGGTCCAAACAACATTTGAGAGTGAAAAAAGATGTGAAAATTATTGTTTATTAATAAAAATTAAATATACATAAAAATAAAATAATTTATTGAAACACTTATTGACTGACAATTGTTTCAATGTTAAGGGACATCTAAAATTGTTCTATTCAAAAACTATTTTATTTTAGTGTATTCTTTTTTTTTTTAGTTTATTTTATTTTGAGAGAGAGACAGAGAGAGAGAGAAAGCGGGGAAGGGATGGGGGCGGGGAACAGAGGATCTGAAGCAGGCTCTGTGCTGACAGTAGGAAGCCTGATGCGGGGCTCAAACTCACAAACTGTGAGATCATGATGCAAACCAAAGTCAGATGCTTAACTTACTAAGACACCCAGGCAGCCTTTTCTTTTTTTTTAGAGGGAGAGAAAGAGCATGAGCAGGGGAGAGGGGTAGAGAGAGAGATCATCTTAAGCAGGCTCCATGCTCAGCACAGAGCCTAAGCCTAATGAAGGGCCTGATCCCATGAGCCTGGGATCATGACCTGAGCTGAAATCAAGAGTCCGATGTTCAACCTACTGAGCCACCCAGATGCCCCCCAAAAATATTTTAAAAATAAAATTCTTTCTAAAAATTCTAAATTATACATATGTATATACTTCAGTCCATTTTTAAGCTGAGTCTGTCTCTGATGCCAAGTCATTTTTCTGAAAACGATTTTTTAAATATTGTTTTATTTTTAATTTAAATTATTTTTAATTTCATTTAAATAAAATTCTCTGCAACCTTCTCTAATGTTGGATTTTATAGTTAATTGACTTGGAATTGTAGACCTCTTCATTTGATTTTTCTCTGTAGTCCACATTTCAAATGGAGAATATACTGTCTCTTTAGGTACTGAAGTACCTGGTAAACTCCAGAAAAATATTGTTAAATGGAGAGTATTTAAAGGCCATTTTAAAAAAAATGTTTATTTATTTTTTAGAGAGAGACAGGGAGGGGCAGGGAGACAGAGAGTGAGGGAGACACAGAATCTGAAACAAGCTCCAGGCTCTGAGCTGTGAGCACAGAGCCCAATGAGGGGCTTGAACTCATGAACTGTGAGATCATGACTTGAGCCAAAAGTTGGATGCTTAACTGACTGAGCCACACAGGCGCCCCTAAAGTCCATTTTTTTTTGATACCAAAAAATATTGCAGCTCTAACATTTTCAAATATGTACTGTCTTTTGCTTCCACTCAGTACCTTTCTTCAACACATAATTTTTACAAGATAAAACTCATCAAATAAATTCTCCACTTAAATTCTTTTGAATGTTTTACCATATTTTTATGGTAAATAATCAGAGGCCATATTGTTCCTTTTTTTTTTCCATTTCATTATTATTATGAACTCATACCCTGAGATCAAGAGTGGCATGCTCTACCAACTGAGCCAACCAGGTGCCCCTCCATTTCATTCTTTTCTATTCTAATGCAGAATTCACATTTACCTAATTAAAAATAGGAGCTTCATCATAAGTTAAAAAACTGTAAAGCAAAGTTACAGAATTTCAAAATTAAATCTTATTCTATTTGAGTTTTCAATTATTTATTCTGTTTAGTTTCCTTCTCATTTAAAAGCCAGATTTCAATGTCTTCCTATTTGTAAGGTTTGTTTTCAATCATATGATTTGCTAAAAGTTCAAAATGAAAATTTTTTGGCACACCATCCATTAAATAAACTCACTAAAGATTTCCAACTTAAACAATAGAAATCAAAACATGTAAGGACCCATTCACAAAAAAAGAAAAAAATATCCACAATCAGGACAACACAGGTTGATTTACAAAGCTGTTCTTTAACACTCCAAATGTTTCTAATGTCTGCTCAATAGTGGACTTTGTTGTTGAAAGTCCAGGCTGCCATGCTTTTTTTTTTTTTTTTAATTATTTAACATCAGCTGCTCATAGATATTTTTTCTTTTGGTTATTATGTGTATACATGTTTAAAAATTGGTAAATTTTGTCAAAACTACAATGAGGTACCACTTTATACCCATAAGAATGGCTATTATAAAAAAAACGAGAGGGGTGCCTGGGTGGTTCGGTTGAGCAGCTGACTTCTGCTCAGGTCATGATCCCATGGCTTGTGAGTTCGAGCCCTGCATGGGGCTCTGTGCTGACAGCTCAGAGCCTGGAGTCTGCTTCAGATTCTGTGTCTCCCTCTCTCTCTGCTCCTCCCCTGCGTGCGCTCTCTCTCTCAAAAATAAATAAACATTTAAAAAAATTTAAAAACTAGAAACAAATGCTGGTGAGGATATAGAGAAATTGGAACCCTTGTACATTGCTGGTGGGAACGTAAAATGGTGCAGCTTTTGTGGAAAACAGTATGGCAGTTCCTTAAACACAGAATGCCCCTATTATCCAGCAATTCCACTTCTGGATATATACACAAAAGAATTGAAAGCAAGGAATCAAACATATTTGTATACCAAGGTTGACAGCAACATTATTCACAATAGCCCAAAAGTAGAAATAACCTAAATGTCTACTGAGGGATAAATGGATAAATAAAACGTATATACATACAATAGAATATAATTTAGCCTTAAAAAGGAATGAAATTCTGGTACATGCTACAACATGGATGAACCTTGAGGACTTTATGCTAAGTGAAATCAGATAGACATAAAATGATAAATATTGTATGACTCCACAAATTTACAGAGGCAGAAAGCAGAACAGTGATTACCAGGGGCTATGGGCAGGGAGCAATGAGAGTTATTTAATGGGTACAGAGTTTCAGTATGAGATGATGACAAAATTCTGGAGATGGGTAGTGGTGATGATTACATAACACTATGAGTATACTTAATGTTATGAACTGTAGATTTTAAAAATGGTTAAGATGGTAAGTTTTTATGTATATTTTATCACAATAAAATGCTTTAAAAATTTAATAAATTTTAACAACTATAATATTTATTTTGACTGACAGCTTGGACACAAATATATATATATATATATAATTGATATATATATATAATTGATATATATATATATAATTGATATATCACAACCAAGTTCCAAGTACACTGTGCTCCATAGATTTCATAATTTAGTATGAACATTGTTTTTATCACAGTATATAATCATTTAGATTTATATAATACGGATATAAAACTGGCATCTGGGAACTGTTTTCAAAATTTTCTGCTAATAGAGCTAATATATGAATAGCTGCCATTCCACTTTTTATATGGGTACAAGAAAACTTGGAAGTGAAAATGAGCAAAATTAATTTAAAAGGACTCTGTTCTAAATTAAAACTAGGTGTGCATGAATGTCTCAGTTGGTAGAGCATGCAACCCTTGATCTCAGGGTTGTGAGTTCAAACCCCATGTTGGGCATGGAGTCTACTCAAAAAAAATAAATGAAAAAAAAAATGTTCACAGAATGATGTGTAAATGTACCTTCTGTAACTGTACATCTTTAATTATTTTCTGGAACACTCTTCTTAAAATAACTGGTAACTTTGGAGTAGATGATGTTTCTTCTTTAGAAAGTTTGTCTCCCAGTTTCACATGGTCCATGTTATCACTCTGGCCCCACTGGTAGATGGTAATATAAATAAGCATTTTATGCTGGTTACTAGCTTATCATCAATCTTGAGAAACAAAAGTATTTGGTTTTTAAACATGCAGTCCGTTAAGAAAAAAAATTTTTAGTAAAAAAATTAAAAAAAAATTTTTTTTAACATTTATTTATTTTTGAGACAGACAGAGCATGAACAGGGGAGGGGCAGAGAGAGAGGGAGACACAGAATCTGAAACAGGCTCCAGGCTCTGAGCTGTCAGCACACAGCCCGACACCGGGCTCGAACCCACGGACCGTGAGATCATGACTTGAGCTGAAGTCAGACGCTTAACCGACCAAGCCACCCAGGCGTCCCAGTAAAAAAATTTTTTTAAAAGGGGTGCTTAGGTGGCTCAATCGGTTAAGCGTGTGACTTCAGCTCAGGTCATGATCTGTTTGTGGGTTCGAGCCCCACATTGGGCTCTGTGTTGACAGCTCAGAGCCTGGAGCCTGCTTCAAATTCTGTCTCCCTCTTTCTCTGCCCCTCCCCTTGCTCATGCTGTCTCTCAAAAATAAATGTCAAAAAAAATTTTTTAAACATGTACGTTCATGTTATTAAAATTCTTGTTGCCCCAGTAGTTCACTGCAGGAGCCTTACAACACACTTCCTCACTGGGATCCTTGGTCTATGGATGGATCTGACTGCAATGCAGCTGTAGCTTTTAGAAGTCCCAGGAAGTCCCAGGTCTCAGGCTTAGGTCTCAGGCACTACTTTAGGCAGTGGTCTTAGTCTTAACTCTCTACTACACAAAGCCTTTGAGTTGGCCAAAGAACATTCCTGGATGAGCACAAACTTCAGGGCAGCCCATGGCTTCAAGGCATGTTTCTGCTTCTGGCCCTGATGGTTTCCTCACTTTCTTATTAAAAGTTAATTAAAAAAAAAAAAAAAAAAAAGATGCTTCTTCTCTGTGAAATGGGCATGATGGGGATGTCAATTCTATACAGCACTATGTAAAGCACTTGGAACACTACTTGGCAAATAATTAGCACCATAACAGGGCTAGATGATATTCTTTTAACAGTAATTTCTATGTATTTATTATAGGAAGGTTTCCAAAATTTGGAGTCTAGTATATTATTGGGTATGCAGCATGTTCATATATTTCACAGTAACTACCAGAAATATTTTTTGTTTTAAATATGTTTGTTTGGGTCAGCAATTTACCACTGCACTGTATTTATGTAACTGAACCTCCCTGAAGCCATATAAAGAACATTTGTGTATCTTAGAAAAACGTGGTGTAAGTTTATAAATATATAAATTTTTGTGTAAGCTCTGATTCAGCAGTTTTAAGTGTAAAATCAGCAAAAGGATCTGAGTCACCAGTCTTCCCTTACTATAAAATATAGCACAAAATTGCTTAATTTTAAATGTCATGAGAAATTTTGTTTTTATTGGTTAAAAACATGATTGTTTAATGTATATATACATGAATGTACATTAAAATATTTGGATATTTAAAATATATTTTGTGTGTGTGACCTCATATGCTTGATATAAAAGTTTATAAGTTCAAAGCAGTGTATATTTGCTACTAATTACCAAGATTTTGATCTTGCTGTACTTTTTCATCAGAATTTCTGGGACACTTCCCAAGTAAACCTATTAACATTCTAGAAAAATAAAAGATAACAGTACACTAAATAAAAGCAATTTGGCAAGCAAACTAGTGTACATTTAAGTTACAAAGTTTTTTTTTAAACAATTCTTAAAATTCTTTCAAAAAGCATATTGAACCATATTTTAAATACATGTATTAAATATATAAAACATTTTTTTTCTCCTTTTACTCTTTCCACCTCCCCACCCCCCCGCCAAATCCTAGTGAAATGGATACTGTGTGTGTGGTACAAGGCACTTTGAACACAGGCTATGCAGGTTTGGTTTGCAATATTTCCTCTAAGTAAAGCAATGTGGATGGAAACATGTAGACAGTTGCATTTATATGCAACTTTGTGAAGCTTCCTATATAGGAATATATTCTTCATATAATTTTTAAATAACTTTTCCTGGCTAAAAAAATGAATCATGCTCATTATAGAAAGTTAGGAGATAAAGGAAAATATGGAAAAGAAAAGAAAGATACCGTAATCCTACCATATAGAGGTACCTACTGGCAATAACCTGGTGTGTTTATATCCTGTCTTTTTTCCTAAGTATGCAAAAATATAAACATATACATAAAAATATGATTACATTATTTACAGGATTTGACATCCTGCTTTTTCACTGGATAAAGTGGTCCTGAGTTGCTTACCTTTCCCTTTATATGTTCTTCATAAGAATTAGGGCCAATAAAAACTTTCATTGAATGGATATACCATAATGTAAAATAAAAAATGGTATTTCTAATTTTATAGCTTTTAAAGTTTTATTTTATATAAATAAAATTTTATTTTACATAAAACTTTAAAAGCTATGGAATTATAAATATATATAACATTTTTGACAACTGATGCCTCCCAGTATGTAGTTCAACTAGTACATGGTCTCTTTATGTTTTCATAACTCCTCAAAGGCTGGGAAAAGCCAACAAATGAGACACTGCACAAGGATACCACACTCTGAACATTTCAGGTCATATCCCAAGGGTCCATTCGAAAGTGATAAAGAGTCTATACCATCACACATGGATAACTGAAGATCTGCTTGTAAAGTCCACATGCTGAACTCCTACAAGCTGTAAAACAGAGTTGATGGGTTTGTGATCCAACCTATTTCTATCACGGTGTATAAAATGGATGTTGTTACCTAGAAGAGAGTAAGAATAAAAGGCAGAAGTTGGCATATAGTATTATTCATTAGATTTATTGCTTATTAGAATAAAGGAAGCAAAAGCAACTTTTAATTAATCCTAAGGGAAAAATTAATTGCCTGGAGTTCATAATATTCTCTATATAATGCCATAATAATTTTTAATTAAGGTAATAAAGGATGAAAAGGATTATGGTTAAATAAGAGTGATACTTAATGTTTTATGAGATCTAAGGGGAAATATTCTTAAATTATAACCTCTGTTAGGTTTTATTAGATGTAATTAAATAAAATGTCCTGTCAAACAGACAGGAACAATACAGAACATAGATATCAAATGGAAAATCACATCTGTTTCTTAAATGTAATAATGGAATAAATCACTTGCTTAAAAAAAAATTCACTCTCAAACACTGATTTAATAGGCTATCTGCATTATAACCAGAGACCAAAAGAGGCTGAAAAGCAGGGCATTGAGACTGTTAAGACCTCCACAACAAACCTTTTATCTGCTCAAGTAAAAAAAAACCTGTAATTTATAGGTCTAGATCTTTTTACTTTGATTCTTAGACTCAAAGCCAGATGTTGAACTTAAAACATTAGATTAGCTTTTTTTTATTTCAACCTACAGCTGAAATTCTGTAATTCTTTGCATGTGTGTTTTTTCTTTTCAAATTTTTATTTAAATTCTAGTTAGTTAACATATAGTACAATATTGGTTTCAGGAGTAGAATTCAGTGATTCATCACTTACATACAACACCCAGTGCTCATCACAAGTGCCTTCCTTAATACCCATCACCCATCTAGTCCATCCGCCCCCCCCCCCACCTTCCTCCATCAACCCTCATGATTAACTATAAGAGGCATGTTCTCTGCATTATACTTAACTGTTGTCTATAGTATCACTGTAGATTTAATATCATGAATTGGCTTATTATCAAATAAGGCAAAATGAAATACTGGGTTAACTGTGATAGATTTGTGTAAATAAGTACACCCAGCTCTTTCCTTAGAGGAGCTACACTCCTTCCAGCAGAGAGTATCAAAATATTCTCTTTATTGAGTATGTTCCAGTGATGAACTCCATGTGCTCATCACTCTTACACACCTGAACATGTGGTCACATGATACTGAGACAATGGAGATGAGGGGCTCACAACAGGTTGGACGATGGAAACAAGCCATCCAAAACTATGGCTCAATGTCATTGAGGATAATCTATAGGACTCAGTCCCATAAAACAGAGCTTCTCTTCTGTCTGGTCTAACTGGTGTAAATTCACAAGAGAGGGAAAGAGATTGAATGACAGGTTTTAGCTAGCTAAAGTACTCTAACTGCAGAAAGCCAAAAAGCCATAATGTTTGGTCAAAAGCCTCCTTCTAAAGACTTTTAGACATCTGGAGTTTATTAAAGTAAAATTTTATAACTTTTAGAAGCTATGCTCACTATTGTGGACAGTTTCAAAGAGGAAGAACTAAGAAAAATCTACTTAGTGCCTGTCCCTGACTACAATACTTGAACATGGTAGAGATCCAACAGTCAACCAGTTAGCAATGTGGAGCCAAAGAAATTTCAGGTATTCCAATCAATAAAGCTACTAAAACTATGTGGCTTATAGTAATTGTTACTGAATGAGCTGACTTGCCTTCTGACACTAAACAAGTCTTCTAGCCTTATTAGATATAAGTAACTGGATTGATTCTTCTATTGACGACCCCTCCCCCCTCCAAAAAAAAAAGGCAGGGTGGGGGGGAAGCTTGAGGATTTTCTCTTATGTGGAAATGTTCACTTCCATGAACTTCTTATTTTATTTATTTTTATTTATTTTTTAAGAGAGAGAGAATATGCACAAGCTGGGAGAGGGGCTGGGGGAGGAGGGGGGGAAGAGAGATTGAGAGAGAGAGAGAGAGAGAGAGAGAGAGAGAGAGAGAATCTTAAGCAGGTTCCACGCTCAGTGCAGACCCCAATGCGGGGCTCAGTCCCACAATCTTGGGACTACAACCTGAGCCGAAGTCAAGAGTCAGACATTCAACTGTCTGGACCACCCAAGTGCCCCTCCATGAACTTCTTAAACAGTTTTATAGCCATATACAATTCACCAAACCACCACTGACTTTCCTATCTCAAATACTGAAATCACTCAGGCACAGAATGATGGGCACATTACATCCAATAAACAGACACAAAATACACAGAAGCCTTTAAAAACAAAAGATGCCCCCTGCTCCCTACAAGCACAGAATGGTGATTATTACAATGTCAAATTGCCATTTTTACATGGTATCTATTTTATGAAGAAACTGGGTGGCCTCTTAACTTCTAAAAGGCACAAAAAGCATACTGCTGGAATTGCACTTTGATGCTTACCTGGACCTAAAATGAGGGTTCCACCTTGCTGAGCAGGGTCTCCTTGAAAATCAAAAAGAGGGCCAGTCACTGCCCTCCACAGGCTCTGAATGCTTCCCGAGAGTACATTTGATTTTATATGGGGACTCTTTCCTGAAATATTGGGAATTGTCTTTAGATATTATCATTTTATATTCAATTAGATATCAGAAGATAATGTTAGTACTTCTGTAAAACATTCACTCTCTCTTTCTGAAGTATAGTTGACACAGAATGTACATTAGCTTGGGGTATATAACAGCAATTCCATAGCTCTGTAGTTGGGCTATGCTCACTACAAGTGTAGCTGCCATCTGTCATCATCCAAAGCGATTGAAATACCATTGACAATATTCCCTATGTTGTACCTTTCATTGCTATGACTTATTAATCCTATAACTGGTAGCCTGTACGTCCCAGTCCCCGTCACCCACTTTTGCCCATCCCTCTCTAAAACATTCTCTTTCTTGTGTGTTATCTTACTTTCAAGTTGTCTTTTTTTCTTCCTTCAAGGAAAGGCTTCTCAGCCTTTCACTATTGACATTTTGGAGCACACAAGTCTTTGTCCTGTGCAACGTACGATGTTCAGCAGCATCACTGCCCTGTGCACCCACTAGATGCCATAGCACTATTCACCAAGTTGTGACAACCAAAAATGTCTTCACACAATACCAAATGTCCCCTGATCGAGAACTACTACTTTAAAGGAAGAAGTCATGATATATCCCAATGCCACAGAAGAATGTCAGCTACAGACTTCTCAAATTGGTAGTGCTTTCCCTTTTCTCTTTAAAGGTTTTATTTTTAAGTAATCTCCACACTCAACATGGAGCTCGAACTCATAACCCCGAGATCAAGAGTCACATGCTCTACTGACTGAGCTGGCCAGGCGCCCCAGTGCTTTCCCTTTTAATACCCCATTTATCCTCTTTTGAGTCTCTCACCTACTATAAGTAACGACACTCCTTTTCAAGAGACACTGTGGCACAGACTATTATATGCTGGCAAAACCCATTTCCTCTTTCTGGGCCCACAGCTAAATTTCCTGGCAGTTTCGTATGGCCACGTGACTATGTTCTAACCCCTGAATAAAATGATTTGGACCATTTCCAGGCCAACTCCTTAAAACCTCCCACAAGTGATTCTCCATATTCCCTCTACGTTCTTGGAAGCCTTGGGTTGAAAATGACAGAGCCACAAGATGGAAGAGGCCTCAGTCCTTCCTACCGTGTTCCTGTTGGTATTGCTGCTTGGAGGAGAGACATCTGAATAGATACACCCATCTTGAAATTAACAGAAAAAGAACTAATCTTCTACTGTGTTATGCTACTGAGACTTTGGGAGTTCTCTGTAACAACAGCTACTCCAGCCACCTTTCCATCTCTCCTTGGCTATCAGTTTTTCAGTCTCCTTTCCCACTGTGACTAATACTTCCCTTCCACTCCCACTGAGTAAAGGGACTCAGTCTCTTTACCCTTCTTGTAACTTATCTTTCTCCTATCCTTGCCTTTTATGTTTTGCTTTTGGTTTATTATTTACACTGCCTTTGACCTGCCTGAATTCCTAGTATTTCCAAATACCTATTATTTTCCTTCATCTCTACGACTCTTTTATTTGTTTCATGTTTCCATTATGATGGACACTGATGTTACCAAAAAACAAATACAGGCTCATTAGCTTAGAGACATGAGTAAAAGACTGGTTTACTGGTTTATAGGATTCTCTATCTAAAATAAATATTCAGAAATCCAAACTATTTCTTCAGGTCCAAAGATGGGGTCATTTAATATTTCTGAAACTTTAGAAATTCAATTGAAGGAGATTCCATGACCTAGAATCGACAGTCTTTGCTTCAAACACGATCTAATTTTGCCCATTTGAATTTAGTTCATATGTACAAAACTCCTGTTTTTCAGTCTTCTACAAACCCATTATTTCCTGGCATGTAAGGGCTTTATTTTCTTATTTTGTCTTTATAAAATGTCCATTAATTTAAAATTATAATCTTATTTTTTAGTGTCTTAATTTCCAAGTAGGACTATTCTGAGACTTATGCTTTTTCAGAGAGGAACTTGTAAAAGATGATCTTATGAGAAAATAATGTTTTCTGGTTGGAAATACAGTACTTTAACACAGGTCAGAAGAGTTTAAAAGATTTAAATATACCTTATCTAATAACTACAAGCATAAGTTTTGTTTCAAATTCATCTGTTTTCTTTTCAATTCTGTATTTTTATTGTGCCTGCGAATGGTGAGGTGTTACTAAGATGAAGCTCACAGTTTAGATCTAAAGTGCTAAATGATAAACAGAACTTACACACACTGGGACTATTATAACACAGAAAACAGTCTACCAATAAGTAAGGCTCACAATCTGTACATTGCAATTTCCTATACCAAGGAGAAAAAAGGAAATAGTAAACTCTGTTTATGATAGCTCATTATTAGTTTTAATAAAAGTTAGGTTGCTTTTGGGGCGCCTGGGTGGCTTGGTCGGTTAAGCGTCCGACTTCGGCTCAGGTCATGATCTCACGGTCCGTGAGTTCGAGCCCCGCGTCGGGCTCTGTGCTGACAGCTCAAAGCCTGGAGCCTGTTTCAGATTCTGTGTCTCCCTCTCTCTCTGCTCCTCACCTGTTCATGCTCTGTCTCTCTCTGTCTCAAAAATAAATAAACGTTAAAAAAAAAAAAATCTGTTCTTCTCTTTAAAAAAAAAAAAAAAAAAAGTTAGGTTCCTTTTTTGAAAAAACATCAGTAAAGCAATCGTATCAACTCTATGTCATAAATAGCTCCTGACCCATCCCCTCCTCTTCATCTCCATTTTCTGCCCGAGCACTTCTTTCTAGTCTATTGCTACACCCTACTATAACTGTATCAGTGGCTCTGGCTTGGCAAGTTCTAAATACTCCACCACAATGGACACATGGCTATCACTTCTCTACCTAAAATGCTTGTGTGACATCCCTACTGCCTCCAGAGCAAATCCAAACTCCTTGGCTGGTCACCCCAGACTCAGTCTGAAATGGCCAACACCTGTCCCCTGGCTCACACCAATTCCTCAAATGGCTCCTAGACTCTGGTGTGATGCAGGGAGCTACACTTCTCCAAGGCCCACAGTTTTTCATGCCCATGTGCTTTTGCATGTGCTTTCTGTCAGCAGCACCCTTCTCCAGACTCATCTCACCCAGCTAACTCCTTTAAGAGTAGGTTTACGGAGCGGGGTGCCTGGGTGGCTCAGTTGGTTAAGTGTCCAACTTGAGCTCAGGTCATGATCTTGCAGATCACAAATTTGAGCCCCGCATCTGGCTCTGTGCTGACAGCTGGGAGCCTGAAGCCTGCTTTGGATTTTGTGTCTCCCTCTCTCTCTGCCCCTCCCCTGCTCGTTCTCTGTCTGTCTCTCTCTCTCTCAAAAATAAATAAGCATTAAAAAAAAATTGAAAAAGAAAAAAGAGTGGGCTTAGGTGACACCTCCTCTGGAGAAGCCTTCCCAGATTCTTCTCTGCCCTCATATTTCTGGTAATGATATTCTCCTTACATGTTTTCTAGTACAAGCTCTTAAATTGTAATCAGCTGTTCGCTTCTGTTTCCTAGAGAAGAGTATGAGTTTCAGGATGGCAGGGGCTGTTTATCACTGTTCTTCTGGGAGCATCCACCAAAGTGGGGATTACTGACAAGAGTGCAACAATATTTTTTGAGAGTGAATGATTTGAGTTTGAGTTCTCTCATTTGGCATTTTTTTTTTAATTTAAAAAAATTTTGTTTATTGATTTTTGAGAGAAAGAAAGAGAGAACAGGGGAAGGGCAGAGAGAGAGAGGGGAGACATAGAATCTGAAGCAGGCTCCAGGTTCCGAGCTGTCAGCACAGAGCCCAACGGGGGGCTTGAACTCACGACCACGAGATCATGACCTGAGCCAAAGTTGGACACTTAATTGACTGAGCCACCCAGGCACCCCTCTCGTTTGGCATTTTAGAAGCCACATTCTTTCCACCTAAAACACGCAGCAATGGTTCACCTAAGCTGATGAAGCTCTGTTAATTATAAAGAATTGTGCTAAGGACAGGGAATATGGACCACATAACAATGAATAAAATTTCAAATTCTTCAAATAACCATAGTATCTGCACACCTTAATCACTAATAGAGTATATAATAAAGTACAAAGTGCTATTAAAGTACAATGAGGGAAGCAATAACTTCTGCTTGAAGGGCCCCTTTGAGTTGGGCTTCAATGAAAACAGATTTCATCAATTAAAGAACATATACTATTCAAAGCTATGGTTTGAAGTAGCAAAATATATGTTTGTTTGAAGTAGCAAAATATATGAACTCAAGCAATATTATTTTTTCATTGAATTACAAAAGTAAAATGTACTTACTGTTAGGGGTGCCTGGGTGGCTCAGTCAGTTAAGCATCCAACTCTTGACTTCAGATCAGGTCATGATCTCACAGTTGGTTCAAGACATCGAAGCCCACTTCAGGCTCTGCCCTGATGGCGTTGAGCCTGCTTGGGATTCTCTCTCTCCCTCTCTCCCTACCCCTCCTCTACTCACACATGTGCTATCCCTCTCTCAAAATAAATAAACATTAAAAAAAAATGTACTCCCACTGTTAAAAGCACAAAAGCCACTTTTCTAACTTCTATACCTTGGGGTAAGCATGGCAGTATCTTTTAAAACCTTTTTCATTACACACACATATACATACTCTTGATCTTTATGAAAATGGTTTTTATTTCCACAAAAACAGAATCAAACCAAAAACAGTGTTCTGCAACTTGCTTTCTTCACTCCTTTGGTACTTCACAGCTTTCTATGTCATTACACCTAGGAAATGAATCCTTGAGAATCTGGTGTATCTGGCCCACTTACTAGAATCCTAAAAACCAGCCTGATTTATGAGTTTACCATTCGTTTCTCTATGCATACATACACAAATGTAAAATACACCACCGGCATTTTCTGATGGGACGTGTCATGTCTTACCTGAAGGGGCAATTTCTTCACCTCTTTTCATTCCTAATTTTTTATAAATTTCTCTCTCAGGATCAACATAGATTTCATGAGAATACCCAGTCAGTTTGCAGAAAGGCTAAAAAAAGATAATATTTGGAATTTGTATTAGTAAAAATGAGAGAGAAAAGTAATGATAATCTATCTTTATTTTTGTAAATTTAATCTACACTTAGTTGTTCAAATAAAATAATTTTTATGTCTGAAACTGATTTAATCTGTTGGTTTCGCAATTTCTGATGATACCTTTACCTCAATATGATGGTAGGATGACTGTCCAATCACTATAAGGGTGACATTTGCTTCCTTTAGGAGAAAAAAAGGACAGGTACATATTACCAGAAATTATATATGTTTTATAAAACTCCCCCTTATTCAACTCTTTTGTTCCATTCTAATGCCACCTATAGGCTTCTAGAAGAATGGAATAAACAGCAAAATTGTGTGAATCAAAATAAAGAAATGTATGCTAAAATGTTCAGTTAATTCAGTTGGTCTTTTGCCAAGAAAGAACTTCAAAATAATACAGCCAATAATTCTTTCCTCTCCCCAAAGACATACATTAAAAAAGAATAAAAATTATTGGAGGGTTTTTAAAAATCAGACAATTTTACTTATTCACATCCCAATTACTAATGCCTGAGGGAAACAGATCTTAGTTTTATAAAGGTTGCCCAATTTGTTCACTCAAAAATTCACCTGGGGACAAACGTATATGTATCTGAAAAAAAGCGTGTATGTGGATGTCCCAGGAATGTGGAAAGCGCATCCTAACAAATACAAATGTTCACCTTTAAGATATATTAGTATTTTCGCATAGTCAACAACTATTTGCAGTGCTCTTATTACAAAAATAAAGGGAATAAAATAGCAATAATTTCTAGCATTTGTGCTTTGGGTCATTATCATTCAACATTTGCAAATAAGTTACTAACATCTAAATTATTATGATTAGTACATATTAGCAGGCAGTACATAGAAAAGTAAAGCAGGACAAAAATAGATCTCTAACCTCTGTCTACTTTTTGAAAGTGTTGGGAGATGTGCGGGAAGGTGATAATACGGGTTTGTGAGAGTCTGTTCTGCAGATGTGTCATACTCACCACACCTCGCTTCTTAATAAATGACAGGTGACTTTCACAAGGTCGCCCTGAGGCAAGGCACACTGCTGCTCACTCTCAGGAAACTTACTTGTAAGAAACTCTTGGGGATTTTGGCCAGATCTTCTACGTATTCCTTGCAGATGTAACACAGGAAATGCTGAAATCCCAACACGGCAAAAAGGGCAAGTTAGCAACTATAAAAGACCAAGTACTTTGTTACTCATGACGCCACTCGAGGTGGACAAAAAAGGTGTGAAGGGCGCTCGAGGTGCATTAAAATTGGGCCGCACCCGCTCTTAGGCCTCGTTTGCTGGGAGAATGTACTTGGCTTGGCGGGCTATTTTTCCATTCCTATTAAAGGAAGCCAGAAGGGCAGTTCGTATTCCGGAAGCCTCTACTGACCAGCAATGGGGATGGCCACGCCCAGGGAGACCTCACTCTTGGGCCTTGAACCTTCTCAGGGACCCGATGTCCCCCAGCAGAGGCTACAGAAGCAACCTCCATCTCAGCCTGCCGCAAGGTCCCTGCTCTGGGCCGCCCCTCTGCCTGCGCTCACCCTCACGAAGACCACGATAACCCGGCGCTCCCGAAACAGCGCGCCGAACGGCACCTGCCTCCCGGAGGCGTCCAGCACAGACAGCTCGGCCACTGTTGCGGCCAGGGGCTGCCCGCGCTCGGGGCCGCTAGGGACTGCGGCCGGGGCGGCGCGGCCGCTGACCTGCCGCGTTACCGGGGCGAGGGCAAGGTCGGCCATCGCGCCCAGCATCTGCCCGGCCGGCCAGGGATCGCGCCCACCGGGCTCAGGCTGATCGCATAGGCTGTGCCAGACGGGTCGAGGCCGATCAGAGCGCACCCGGCGGAGCAATTCGGGACTGGGGATGGGACGCAAGGCTGGGCGGGACTCAGGGCGGAGCGGGGCAGGACGCACGGGGCGGAGCTGCGTGGGTCCCGGCCCGCGGGGGCGACCCTCGTCGCGGCGGGGCGGGGCGCAACCTGGGTGGGGCGGAGCTGAATGCGGGGCGGGGCGGGGCGCAACCGGGGAGGGGCGGGACGGAGCTCCCGGCGGGCCGTAGGGCAGAGCACAAGGGGCGGAGCTGCGTGAGCTTCCGTCGGGCGTGGACGCTGGGTCGCGGCCCGCTGGGTGCTGGTAGACTGGAGTGTACGGGGACTGGATGGGGCGCACACCGCAGCTACGAGATGAGGCTCCGCTGGCCGCGACGCGCAGGCAAGCTTAAGCTGCACGGGTGTTTTCTGACTCAGCCACTATAGGTAGGAAGAGGGAGAGGGGTCCAGGGGAGAAAAAGTTGTTTAGGAAGGACGCAGCCCCCTGCTTCGGCCGAAGTTACTTCTTACTTAGAGAACCAGTTACCAATTTAAAGAATTTTCTTCTCAGAACAGCCACATTTATGATTTAACAGACTTATTGTATTTTCCTTTTATTCCGTTTTTAACCGAGCCCCTCCTTAGTTCTGGTGTTTTGTTTTGAGGTATCATTAATACACAGTGTAATGAACACATCTTAGGTGTAGAGTTAATTTTTATTTTTAAAATAAATATTTAATTTTAACTTAATTTAATTTTTTTTTTTAATTTTAGAGAGAGCACGCGCGGGCGTGGGAGAGGGGCAGAGGGAAAAAGAGAGAATCCCAAACAAGCTCCACACTCAGTGTGGGGCCTGATCTCAGAACCCTGGGATCATGACCTGAGCCAAAATCCGGAGTCAAAGGCTCAACCGACTGAGCTATCCAGGTGCCCCAAATCTTTAATTTTTAATTTAAAGATTGCCAACATTTTATCATGGATATTTTATTTTTTTATTAAAAAATGTTTTTGTACTGAATTGGGTTTTTATTACAACTATTATTTGTATACATATGGCCAAATGACATATGTCATTACATAATTTGGTATGCAATTATTAAATATAAAATGCAAAATTATTTTTGACATTTATTTCTTGACATGAATGGGCTTTTCCCCTGATTCTTGTATCTGTGAATAAATATTACTCATTTTGCTAATAGAATTCTGCTCAGCATAAACGATGCCACCGTAAGATTTAAAATACACATCTCTTGATTTATGTTTATGCATTTTTGTTGAGTATATACCCAGGAGAATGATTGGGTCATTGGATGTGCATTTCTTCTTTTTTTTTCTAACCGTGATTAAACAAGGAGTTTTTATTTATTTAATTTTTTTATTAAGTTTTTAATTTCAGTTTCAGGTGTACGTATCTTGGATATTTTACAACACGCTCAAAAAATTGAAAGAATTGTGCAGTGAACACTCCTGGGTCCACCATCTAGTTTCTATTGATAATGTTTTACTCTGTCACTTTTCTGCCAGAGTCCAGCCCCAGCAGGTCCAGGGGTTCCTGAAGAATGAATGGCGTCGGCGAAAATAACAAATAACACAGACAATAGCAGTGTGTTAGATAGGCCGCTTTATTGTGGCAAGCGTGGCATTATATTTGTTAGCAAATTCTTTATAGCATGTGTCATCTATGCTTTCTGGCATTACCTAATTCTAAAAATGTTCTTTTGTGTAATCACCCGTTAAGGAACAACATAGTTATTTTCTTGTAACATTTCCTCTTGCCCTTTCAAGGTCATCTAGCTCTCAACACCTTTACAGGGACATGACTTCTTAATTGTTCCTTTGAACCATCTGGGATACAAGGAACAAAAGTATTCGCTTTGGTCTGGGGTGCCCGGAGGGAGGCAAGAGGGCCCTGGGAACCCATGCCTTATGTGCTCACAGAGAGACAATGTATACCTAGGAACTAACGAACCATTCTGTACCTTAACCCGCCAGGTCCAGATATGCTCTGGAATGCCTCCTGGCGGCCAAGTGGGCCAGGGGGTTGGAGTAACTTGTACCCATAGATACATTCCTTTGTTACCAGAATTGGGGATTTCGAACCCATTTGTCCCCCTCCTTGGCTGGGAAATATATGGGGCTATCCTTCCTTTAGGTAGAGGAGTCTTTATAGGGGGTGGCAAAGGCTGGATGTAGGGCCACTAATTTCCCTGCGGAATCTTCTTTCTTTCCCCAATGTTTTTTTTCCCCGAGGGGCCTGTCATGGGCAATTCCCCAATCAACAAATCCCCATGTACTTTCATTGGTAGGGAGGCTGCCCTGACCATCGCTAAGGCCAAATTACATAAAAGCAGGAGTACAAGAAGCTTCACTTTCGGTGGGCCGCCATGCAGTCCCGATCCATCCACCGCCTGGGCCCTGCCATCAGGCTGGTTGGATAGCTTGGCTTCTGGCACTTTTCTGTGCATCTCTGCACAGTCGAATGAGTTTTGGCTGATTGTCCACCCCTGTTATTCACATCCCTATGAAAATATGGAAAATTTTCATCACTGGAACAAACTCCTTTAATTCTACTTTGTGTGCGTGTGTGTGCAAGGTAGTGATTTAAATATTTTAAGTCATAGAACAAAGTAGGTTTGCAGCAATTTGTGCAAGTGCCACAGACAAGAAGAAGCTAAGATGCATAGGTTCAACTTCTTTTGGTAAGACCACCAATTTTTTTATTATTAATTTTTGTATTTGAGTGTTGTGTTGGCACACAATGTCAATTAGCTGCAGGTGTAAACATGGTGCTTCAACAAGTTTAAACATTATGCTATGCTTACCACAAGTGTAGCTACCATCTGGCACCATATAACACTATTATAATATTGACTGTATTCCTTATGCTGTGCCTTTTATTCCTGTGACTTCTTTATTTCGTAGCTGGAAACCTGTATCTCTCTCTCCCTTTCACCTGTTTTGCCCATCTACTCCCCATCCCCTCTGGCAACCGTGAGTTTGTTGTTTTCTGTGTTTACAGGTCTGATTCTGCTTATTTATTTGTTTGTTTTGTTGGTTTTTTTTTTTTTTTTAGATTCCACAGTGAGTGAAATCGTATGGTATTTGTTTTTCTCAGTCTGACTATTTCACTTAGCATAATACAGTAAAACCTTGATTTGTGAACATAATTCATTCTGGAAACACGCTTGTAATGCAAAGCACTTGTATATCAAAGAAAATTCCCCCATAAGAAATAATGGAAACTCAGATGATTCGTTCCACAACCCAAAAATATTTATATAAAAATGATCACAAGGGGTGCCGGGGTGGCTCAGTTGGTTAAGCGTCCAACTTTAGCTCAGGTCATGGTCTCACAATTCGTGGGTTCGAGCCCCTCATCGGGTTCTGTGCTGACAGCTCAGAGCCTGGAGCCTAGTTCAGATTCTGTCTCTCTCTCTCTTTCTCTGCCCCTCCCCCCTCACACTCTGTCAAAAATGAATAAATGTTAAAAAACTTAAAAATAAATAAAAATAAAAACGATCAGAATACTGTAATATAATACAAAATATGAAGAAAAAATAACCTGCACTTACCTTTGAAAACTTTCCTGGTTCATGTGAGGGAGACGAGAGAGGAGGGTTGTTGTGTAGGAAGACTTTCACTCTCACTAATGGAATCTTTGCTGTCTTTTGGCTCAATGGTATCTTTTTCTTTTCATGCAACTTTAACAAGGAACCTATCCAATGACACTTGCTTTTGCCTCCTTTTGAGGATTTCACAGAAATGTGACCTTGCATTGTTGTTAAACAGATTCATTGCTTGCACGCTGCTACAGCCTTATTCGGGTGGTGCTTTTCTACAAAATTTTGCATTGTTTCCCACATTTTACATATCTCCCTGATTTCATTTGAAGTGAGAGATTCCTCCACCTTTTTCTCCTCCTCCTCTGCAGACAAGACACAGACCTAGACTTCTTATGAAATCTTGCAATTCCAGCCACTTGCATACCTCATTTGTACTTCATGATGATGTCTTTCTTCCACTGTAATCATCCCCTTCTTCTTTTTTTAAAAAAATTTTTTATTAATGTTTATTTATTTTTGAGAGAGACAGAGTGCGAATGTGGGAGGGGCAGAGAGAGAGGGAGATACAGAATTCGAAGCAGGCTCCAGGCTCTGAGCTGTCAGCACAGAGCCTCATGTGGGGCTTGAACTCACAAACTGTGAGATCATGACCTGAGCCGAAGTCAGACACTCAACCGACTGAGCCACCCAGGTGCCCCTCATCCCGTTCTTACCGCCTTTCTTTTCCACCTTTTTCTTCATGGGGATCATTGTATATGCTCACACGGATGTTGACTACAGTACAGTATTAAGAAATTCTTGTCATATACCATATTTAATGTAACTGGCAATAAGGCAGCAGAGGAAAGGTCTATTTCTGCAGGCAGCCTGACCTAGAATGAAGCAAAGCATTCCTAAGCTTACTCTTGTATGGAAAAGCAAAGGACTGTCCATTGGTGCTTTGAAGTGACAAAAATACACTAGTTAGTGTCAGTTGTGGGCACCTCCCACTGTTCTGAAAAATCACTGATTTCTGCCAAACACTGAGGCCTGAGACAGAGAATCTGAGCATGGGAGACAATCATCCACAATCCCACAGCAAAAGAGAGAGAGAGAGAGAGAAGAACCATTGACTCAGTAGTGATCACGGGACATTCGGAGTCATGTACTGCTATTGCAAGACATCACTTCTTTATCAAGTTAAAATGTATTAGAAATGTTTGCTCATCTTGAGGAACACTCGCAGAACAAGTTATTCACAATGCAGGGTTTTACTGTGCTGTTTAGGTTCATCCATGTTGTCACAAATGGTATGATCTTGTTCTTTTTATGATTGCATAATACTTCTCTGTATGTGTGTGTTTTACATTTTAAGAGTTGGTATGATAAACCTATCTTAGGGGGCACCTGGAAGGCACAGTCAGTAGTCAGTATAGCATGCCACTCTTGATCTCCGGGCCTTTGAGTTCAAGCCCCACATTGGGTGTAGAGCCTACTTTAAATAAATAGATAGATAGATAGATAGATAGATAAACAAACCTATTTTAGAAATGTACTAGATAGAATAGGGGCACCTGGGTGGCTCAATCGGTTAAGTGTCTGACTTCGGCTCAGGTCATAGTCTCACAGTTTGTGAGCTCGAGCCCGTGTTGGGCTCTGTGCTGACAGCTCAGAGCCTGGAGCCTGCTTTGGATTCTGTGTCTCCCTCTCTCTCTGCCCCTCCCCTGCTTACACGGTCTCTCTCTCTCTCTCTCAAAAATAAGTAAAACATTAAAAAAAAATAAAAAGACATGTTCTAAATGTTTCAAGAGTACTCCTCCCCCCCACAAGATGTTTTGTAAGTAAAAAACAGACTCCTCAAGTGAGACAACCCACCTGAATGTGTAAAAGGGCTGGGAGGGATGAGGACGATGGAGTTAGATGACTTGGCATCGGTTTTGTAGAAGTCTCTACCAGTGTGAAAATGAGTAAAGGACACCTCATTTAAAATGAAGTATGGAAAAAATAATAAAATAGAGTTCAGAAGCCATGAAGGGGAAATTTTCATGCAGATGCCACTCTTGCAGCCTGTACAACCAGCAGGAAGAAGGAAGATAAGAATTATCTTGACAAGAGAGGGCATGTTTCACTTACGAGTTTATCTCCTGCTTTTAAGATAAAGGAAGATCCCATGGGGGCACCTGGGTGGCTCAGTCGGTTAAGCGGCTGACTTCGCTCAGGTCATGATCTCGCAGTCCGTGAGTTCGAGCCCCGCGTCCGGCTCTGTGCTGACAGCTCAGAGCCTGGAGTCTGTTTCAGATTCTGTGTCTCCCTCTCTCTGACCCTCCCCCATTCATGCTCTGTCTCTTTCTGCCTCAAAAATAAATAAACGTTAAAAAAAAAAAAAGATAAAGGAAGATCCCTCTCTTCCCAGCAACATGCTAACTACTGCTTGTAGCCAGTGAGAAACCACCACAGCTGCAGACTCTTATTCTTCTCCAGTGAACTTTTGTTCAAAACAAATCTCCCAAATTTTCCCAAAGGCCTAATAAAAGCTGACCTTCCCTTTGTTTCTTCATACTTGCCTGTGGTTTGTCATAGTTTGTTTGTCCCAAATTGCAGTCCCTTTGCTATTGCCAAATAAATTCACTTTGCTGATAAAATAACTGGCTGTTTTATTTTTAAGGTTGATACCAGGTAGTCTTTTAGGCCTGCTTCTAGTTCCACCCTAATTTCTCCTAAGGCAGGCTGTATGTAGGCAGGCATAGGGGAATTTAGGAATTTCTGCAGCCTCTAGGAGACCCCGTTGGCCCCAGACTTGGGGGTTAATCTTGTACTGGGGTTTCTCATAGTTGGTGACCATGTGTCCAGAACTCCTGGGATGGGGCCAGATAACAGACTTCGTCTTTATAAGTTCACCCACCTTTGTATCTGGATTTGCAATTCAGAAAATGTGATCCTCTATTATATTTGTCTAGTTGAAGCCCTTTAGAGTCACCCATATCCTGGACAGAGTGCTAGTGAGGTATATGTGACTAGTGTCTGCCACAAAGTGTGGGAGAAACTGATCCTGTATCCTCTGGCTTGCAGCTGTGTGATGTATACGTTACTGGACACATATTTAAGTGCTTTGTTTGAGAAACCTGCAGTGGGTTTAGACATTTTAAAGCATAGATCTGTTGCTAAATCAAGAAATAGGTGTTGGGGTGCCACAGTGTACTTACACAGTATGTACAGCAGGATATTTTAAATATTTGAGGAAATGGGTCATCTGTCTGACATCTTGCCTATAAGTAGAGATAGTAAAGATAGTTGATGATTTGACGTTTCTTTTCTACTGCATTTCTTTGAATGACATCATATCTTTGCAAAGCTGGGTTTTCAACAGCTGTGATAAAAATCTGGAACCACACAAAAATTACTGTGGAACAGGAAACCAGGGTGGCGGTGTCCAATCTGATTTCAAGGATTGAGGAGTTGTATAGTGCCCAACAGGCACACATCCTGGAATGAAATAAAAATGTGACATTTTCTTTTCATTTGTAGCTTTATCTTCAAACAGCGATTAGGTTGTTAAAATATAAATACTTATTAAGTTGTTTGGACCCTACTTTTTTTTTTAATAACTTTTAAATATTTATTTATTTTTAGAGGGAGAGAAGGAGAGACAGAGAATCCCAAGCAGGCTCTGTCAGCTCAGAGCCCGATGTGGGGCTCAAACCCCTAAACCATGAGATCATGACCTAAGCTGAAATCAAAAGTTGGTTGCTTAGCTGACTGAGCCACCTAGGCGCTCTGGACCTAACTTCTTCTTTTTTTTATTTTTATTATTATTATTTTTTTTAACGTTTATTTATTTCTGAGACACAGAGAGAGACAGAGCATGAACGGGGGAGGGTCAGAGAGAGGGAGACACAGAATCTGAAACAGGCTCCAGGCTCTGAGCTGTCAGCACAGAGCCCGACGCAGGGCTTGAACTCACAGACCACGAGATCATGACCTGAGCCGAAGTTGGCCGCTTAACCGACTGAGCCACCCAGGCGCCCCTCTGGACCTAACTTCTAAACGAAGGGAACTAACAGGAATTTCTGTTGCCCTAAAGGTGCTTCGAGCCGAGTGTTTGGGAACCTCTAAATGAGACGGTAAGCTCCTTGCCTTCTGCAGCACTGTACTATCTTCACAGACCGACATGAGGCCTGGCACATAGTAGGCCTCGGTGAGTATTGTTTGGGGAATGCATGGAATAGGTGAGAAATGGTGGTGCCGGGAAAGCTCAGCCAGCCAGTGTGCAGTGAGTATGAGTGGGAGCAGGGCAATCAGAGTGCTTCACAGGTCGGGTGTTTCCCACTGGTTGAAACTTGCAGGGCAGAGCTCAGAGAACACATCCAACGCAGTATGGCCAGTCCACAGAAACCTGTCCACCTAACACCCAGCCAGTTCTATTTCCGCTTAGATTATTCCAGAGATGGGCCTCACCTGACTGTAGATGTTCAGGTTTCCTTGGCTTAGTTGCTAACCACTGACTCTAACAAGAATTTTCACACTGATCATCCCAATAGCTATCAAAAGTCCCCAAAACTGCCTGGTTGGACTCAAGTATGTTAATAATTTATCAACTATTTTAGCCCACCTAGAGAACCCTAACCTGCTACCTTCTGGTTATTTGGTGCACTGCACACTTCAGTATTTTTAAGCATTTGTTACAATTAGGATTAAATAAGTATTTGTTTCTTTTCCATTTCTTAAGTAGACTATAAACTCCCTGAAAAAAAGTCCATGTCTACTTTGTTCTATCTCTAAAATCTATCACAGAGAAAGTACCCAAGAAATATTCATGAATGCATGAACTTCCTTTTGCTTGTCTTTAAGTCTTCCTCTTGCTCGCACTTCTTCCTCCACCTATCCTCCCCTCTCCCCAGTTTCTCTTTTCCTTCTCCCCAAGCACACCTGGCTGAGTGCTGTGACTGTACCTTGGTCTGAAAATAGTGCATTATTGGTTTATTCATCTCTGCTGCTGTCACTAATGCACCTTGGTTTTTCTGAAACAAGGAATGTAGTTCCCAAGAGGTTAATTCCTCAAGAAGTAACTCAGGGGTGTCTGTCTAGCTCAGTTGGAGGCGCATGTGACTCTTGATCTCGGGGTTGTGTGTTTGACTTGGGTGTGGAGATTACTAAAAAGGAAAAGGAAAGAAAGAAATAGGAAGGAAGGGAGGGAGGAAGGAAGGAAGGAAGGAAGGAAGGAGAAAAGAAGTAACTTAGGCTGACCCATCAGGTGCCAATATGCCCCATCAGCCTTTTGAAGAGGGCCTTTCTCAGAGAAATAAAAGTAAAGGACTTTGTTGTACAGTAAAATGCTATCTGTGAAAGGCAACTTTTGGGTTTTATCATTAGCTGTTAATTTTTAGTGTGAATAGAGTGCAGTATTAGCAGGGTGAATGAAATACATAGATAATAGAGGATTTTAGAAACGATGTAGACCCGTGGAGGTCAGGAATCTGACCCAGTGAGGGTACCTCACAAGTTCAAGCTCGGTTCCCTTCAGGCCTGGTCCGGTTCAGTGACCTCCTGTCCAGCCTTCATTCCAGCAGGTGCTAATGGTGTTTTCAGCCTGCTCCTTCCAGTAGTTCTCTGTGAAGGCCTTCCTGTACATGGGGACAAACATTCTTTCTGAGTCACTTCTCCAGATGAAGGTGGGAATCACCACAGGAACATACTGATGTTCGTTTGTAAACCATAAAATGTCTTGCATTTATAAGGCATTATTATTACTACAAAAGAATTCTAGAGGGCGCCTGGCTTGCTCAGTCAGTAGAGCACGCAACTCTTGATCTTGGGGTTGTGAGTCTAAGCCCCACATTGGAGGTAAAGTTTACTTTAAAAAAAAAAAAAGAATTTCCAGAAAGCTTTAGACAATAAGTCTCTAGATAAACAAAAATTAAGAGAAATTCTGTAAATACCTGGCCAATACTCTTCAAAAGTGTCATAAAAGTCAAAGACTAAGAAACCATCACAGATGAGAGATAAGGAGTCATGACAACTAAGGACAACATGGTATTTTGTATTGGATCCTGGAGCAGATAGAGGGTATTAGTAGAGGAATTGGGGAATTCCAAATAAAGTCTGTACTTCAATGAGTTTAGTTTTGACAAATGTATCATAGTCGTGTAAGATGTTAACAGAGATAAGTGAGTAAAGGGTAAATAGGAACTCTGTACTGTTTTGCAATTTATCTGTACATCTAAAATTAGATCAAAATAACAGTTTTTAAAAAAATGTTCTAGTGTCCAAGTGACCCAGAAAGACGTATGCGTACAAGCCACAAATGATTACCACAGAATATGTTTTATTCTGGTTTGGTGTTTCATTTGGTTACTTTCAGGTGTATTTTTTAAAAATTTTATTTAACTGCAATGTATTATGGTTTCCTTTACATTTTAAGGATACAAATTGTTTTTCATGTAAACTCCTTAATCCCTGTACTCAGGATATAACAGGTAGAACTAGTCACACAGTCAACAAATATTTACTTAGCAACTTCCCTGTGTCAGGTATTGGTAGAAACTAGAAAGATTAAGATAAGACACGCTTAAGGCAATGAGCTAATACTCCATTTGGGAAGATAAGCTCAGAATCAATAGTTGTGATGAAGAGCAATAAATAATATAGCAGAAGAATGAATAAGTATAGTGAGAACTTATCAGTTACAGTGCTTTTGTTTTCAAGTAATAGAAAACCTGGATTCTATCAACAAAAGCAAAAATCATTAAGTGGGACTCCATCAAACTTAAAAGCTTCTGCAAAGCAATAGAAACAACACAATGAAAAGGCAATCTATAGAATGGGAGAAAATATTTAAAGGCAATCTATAGAATGGAAGAAAATATTTGCAAACCATATATTGGAAAAGTGGTAAATATCTGAAATATATAAAGAACTCAGAACTCATTAACAACAAACAATACAATTTAAAAAAATAGGGGGGAAAGTGGGCAGAGGAACTAAATAGACAGTTTTCCTAAGAAAACATCCAAATGGCCACCAGGTACAGGAAAAGGTGATCAACATCACTAATCATCAGGGAAATGTAAATCAAAGCCACAAGTAGCTATCACCTCACACCTATCATCAGGGAGACAAGAAATAATTGTTGGTGAGGATATGGAGAAAAAGGAGTCACTAATCATTGTTTGTGGGAATGTAAATTAGCATAGCCCCTATAAAAAGTATTATGGAGGTTCCTCAAAAAATTAAAAATAGAACTACCATATGATCCAGCAATTCTACTTTTGGTATATAACCAGAAAATGAAAACAGGATATTGAAGCAATATATATGCACTTCCATGAAGATTGTAGCATTATTCATAATTGCCAAGATGTGGAAACAACCTAAATGTTCATCAGTGGATGAATGGGTAAAGAAGATATGGTATATATGCAGTGAAATATTATTCATACATGAGAAAGAAGGAAATCCTGCATTGTGACAACAGGGTTGGCCCTTGAGGACATTATACTCCGTGAGGTAACTCAGAGAAGACAAATTCTGTACGATATCACTTATACTATGGAATCTAAAAAAATGCTTAACTTGTAGGAACAGTAAAATGGTGGTTACTGTCATCTTGTGGAGCCCTTCCCTGCTTCTGCACCAACCACAGTTGTTGAGTTCAGCCAAGAAAGAATATAGAGAGCCAAACTCTCAAGGGGGAGTTTTTGGCCCCGTATGGTCCTTGTTGGAACTGCCATGGCGGCTGTCTACCCGCCCCCCCCAAACACCGCCCCAGAGGTGGGGAGTCAAAACTGCAATGTAAATGTATTATAATGAAGCTATAGGTTACTGTAGGGCAGCCTGTTACAGGGAAGAATGCATGTATATCCTCCAGGGTCTTTCCTGGCTATTTGGAATCTGGTTTCTGCCTTTTTTTTTTTTTTTTTTTTTTTTTTTAGTTGGAAAGCATTTGTTCCCTGCTTTTATCTAGCTAATTGCCTACTCTATCAGTTACCAAGGCCTCGAGGGTAGAGAATAGGAGAGATGTTAAAGGGTGTAAACCTGATAAATAAGTCTTAGAAATCTAATGCACAGTATAGTGATTATAGATAACAATATTGTATTATAAACATCAAACTTGCTAAGAGACTAGATCTTAATTATTCCAATCACCATAAAAAAAGAAATGATAATATGTGAGGTGATAGACGTGCTAGCCAACACGGCACTGGCAATCACAATGCAATAATAAATGTATCAAATCAACACGTACACCTTCAATTTACACAACGTTGTATGTCAAATATATTTCGATTTTAAAAACCCACATTTTTTAGACAACTGGAAGCCATAAACTGGGTTTTAGATGATACTAAGGAATTCTTGTAATTTTTGTTAGGTGTGATAATGTCAATGTTATGTGTTTTTAAAGGTCCTTACTGTTAGAGATACATACTATTCATAGGTAAAACAATATAATGGTGTAATTTGCTGTTTGTTTCAAATTACTCAAAAGAAGAAAGAAAAGGTGAGAGAAGAATAGATGAAACAAGATTAGCTGTCACCAGCTAGACCCCAAGACCCAACCTTTACTGCCATGAGAAGTAAGGGAGATGATTCATTTTCAGAAATACCAAATAAAAGCTGTGCTGTCTAGTTAACAGTAGGTTTACAACCTATTGGAAATATGTACAAATGCCCCCCCCCCCCCCATGGAATCCCAAACCCTCGGACACTTGACTTCCTGGGTCTTCTTCCCCTCTCCCTTTTGCAGGCGTATTTTTGCAGGCTTTGCAATGAGCATGCACCAAAAAACAAGGGACTTAAAGTCTGTCATCTCAGGAAATACACATTTGTTCCAATCAGACTACTTTTTGGCCTTACATGGGCAAAGGCAATGTCCAGGTAATGCTGTAACCTCTGTAATACTCAGCCAATGAGGAACCAGGGGAGGGACTTACATGCTAAAAGATAAATTGCTGTAACTGCCCCAGGGGTGACTGTCCATCAGACTCCCACTCCTGCAAGAACGTTGATTAAAGCCTCGCTTCACCATGCTGTGAGTCTCACGACCCTCCTTTGATTGAGTCAGTGGACTTATTTCTTACACTGCTCACCTGCTTGTACTCCCCTACCCTTGTCCCAGTTTTCCTTAAGCTCTTCTTTCCAGATTACCTCCTAACTCAGGCAGGTGGAAAGCGAAACCTCCCCTGGAATGATAGTGACTGCCCTGTCAAGACCTCCAGCCGGCCCAGACCAGTTTGAGTGTAACCCCTGACTCACACTTGTGCAGATGGATAATGGAGTGACCTCCAGGATGACCAACAACTACCTTTACTCCGTTGTAATACTAAAATCTCCAAGGAGGGGCATGAGCCTCATTTATAAAACATACAATGTGTGTATAGGAATGTTTCCTTAAGGTGCATGAACGACCTTATGCCCACCTCTACATACGATGACAAAGCTTCTATATCTAAATATTCATCCTAACCCATAAAAGGAGCCCATCCACCCTTGCTCAAAGGGGGTCATGGCTTTCTAAATTATTCCCCATGATCTTATTTGCTGCAAATAAACTTTTCTTTGTGTGACAACTCAGCGAGTTTCCAATTCACCAAGGTGGGTACTCACATTGGTTTGGTTACATAGCCAAATGATAATTTTTGAAGGTGCATGATGGTTAAACATGGATTCATTATACTATTCTTCCATTTTGTATAGTTGGGATTTTTCATATTAAAAGTTTAGTTTGTGTAGTTTGTCCTCGGGCTTCTAAGAAATAGAGTTAAATGGTTTCCTAGTGATGTAAACAATTCCTTCCTTCCTTTCTTCTTTCCTTTCCTTTCCTTCCTTCCTTCCTTCCTTCCTTCCTTCCTTCCTTCCTTCCTTCCTTCCTTCTTTTGACTATTAGAAATAACATTTGGGTCACATCCTTTTGCAAACACCAATTTTGAATTGGGAGAGTTGATTCCCCGGGATAAATTGCTAGAAGTGGAATTTCTGAGCAAGAGGATGTGCTCATTTTACATGAGGGTCATTGCCAGATTTATCATAGCAGAGGTGGTCTTGGAAGTTCCTGTGTCCCCATCCTCTTGCCAGCACTGAGTATTAGCAAATTAGGATAATTTAAAATGCTTGCAAATAGTGAGGTTATTTCTAAACTTCTAATTCGCTATGGGGCTTATGTGGGATTTAAAATTGATGTCAGGGCACATGGGTGGCTCAGCTATTTGAACCAACTCTTTGTTTCAGCTCAGGTCATGATCTCAGGGTCATGAGATCGAGCCCCACATCAGGCTCCATGCTGAACGTGGAGTCTGCTTAAAATTCTCTCTCTCTCTCTCTCTCTCTCTCTCTCTCTCTCTCTCTTTGAAAAAAATAATTAAATTGATGCCTTCATCCTCTTTCTTGTTTGGGAGTCATCAATTCTCAAGGAAAGAGAATGGTGTATTTACATTGAAGACCTTTTGCCAGAGGGAATTCAGTACCAAAAGCCTCTGGCCTCTAGAGAGGAAGCTTCTTGAATTTCTGGGAATAAATGAGCAGAGGAGAGTAAAAGGCTGATGGATAGCACTGACAACATGCAGGTTGCCAGAGAAAGACTTGACTGCACTTATTACTAGCATTGTTCTGGTAAGTAGACATAGATGTGCAAATAAAACAGTTGCTCCTATTTTGACAGCTCTAATTAATTACTGATATCAGTAGATTTGTTCTTTTACATTACTGCTTTTGGGGTTATATTTCATGTAAAATAATTACAGATTAGGCAGTTTAATTTTCAAATATAAAGAGACATATGATTTAGTCATTGTTATTTTAGCAGAGCAATGAACCCAGGCATCATTAAAAAGTAATTCTGTAGGAGGGAGAGTAGCCATGCCAAATGCAGAAATTAGAAAGGATTATGGACGGAGCATCAGAACATGACTGAATGAGTTAAAAACTCTGAGGGATAAAGCACCTGTGACAGTTACCAGTTTATTGTCTCCCAGCTCCAAATTAATCCTTCAATATATGTTCTGTGATACTGGACAGATTTCCTTCAAGCATCTCTCGTTTATAGTGAGCACAATGTTAAGCATTTTCAGTAGAGGGCATGGGGTCTGGTGGGGAGTGCTTTTGCTTTTGTAGGAGGAAGGGGCTCTCATACTGTTTCTGGCTGCTGCACGTTGGGTCAATGAGAACACCGGGTGGCTCTCTGCCCAGTCACATGCCCAGTGTGTGCATCTCCTCAGCAACCTTGCAGTCATGGCCTCATCTAGTAATAATCTTGCTTGACGCAGAAACTGCCCAGAAGCCCTCCTGCCTCCACCAATGGCCCAGTTCCTCACCTGCACCACAGGTGGTTCCTGTCTAGCCACCACTCTTTCTGCAGGCCTGCACATGGTCCACCTGCACTTCTGGACACTCCTGCACACTCATATCTCTTGTGGGATTATACCTGTGCCTCACCTGCCCTCTGGAGAGCTGCTTCCAGCTTGCCCACTAACTGTAGACCTTTGACACTGATTGGCCTGGGGGAACTAGCAAACTTCTTTCTCTGTTATCCAGTCTACTGGATATCCCTGATATCTCTGATATTTCTGAATCTCTGGTACCCAGCCTAGGCTGGACTGCATCTTCTCCAATGAGGTATGAACCCTGGATTTGGGGAAGGGGCCCATTCCAAGTTTATCTTCCTTGGGTACTATCTTTCAGCCATAGTTTATGTTTTCCAGTCACATGTCAATCAGAGTTGAATAATATTTTGTATTAAACTTTCTAACCTACGTTGTTATTTCAATCTCCTTATTGGGCCCAGACTAACACAGTGCCTTAGAGACTATAATCAAGGAAGTATAAATACATGAACCATTGTCACTTCTATCTTGTTATTTAAAAATGGCCCGTATTTTGTGGTATAACTAAGAAAAATGCTCTTCATGTGTCCATGGTTTTAAATAGAACCAAAAAACATGAATTGGAAAACACATACACATGGAGACAGTGCTGCATGTGGATAGGGTTGCCAGTATGAACCATTTTGTTGCCCTAGAAAAAAACCTCCTGCCCCAAAATATCCTCTGACAAATCCAAGAGCAGATTCAATTGCCAAGAATAAGACCCAAGGGTGATGACACAAAGGATGTGTAAATTATTTTTTAATTCCTTAATTTTTACCCTTACTAAAGATGGTGGTAAATACAATTAACATAAAGCTGACCATTTTAAACATTTCTAAGTGTACACTTAAATGGCATTAAGAATATTTGCATTGTTGTGCAGCCATCATACCACCCAGGATTTTTTCATCTTCCCAAACTGAAACTCTGTACCCATGAGCCAATAACTCCCCTCACCCAAACCCCTTGACAACCACCATTCTACTTATCTCTATGAGTTCGACTGCTCTATGTATCTCATAAGTGGAATCATACAGTAGTTTTCCTTTTGTGACTAGCTTATTTCATTTAGCATATTGTCCTCAAGGTTCATCCATGTTGTAGCATATGACTAAGTTTCCTTCTTTTTTTTTTTTTTTTGTTTATTTTTGAGAGAGAGAGAGAGAGCATGAGCAGGGAGAGGCAGAGCATAAGCAGAGAGAGAGCAGAGAGAGGGAGAGACAGAATCTGAAGTAGGCTCCAGGCTCTGAGTTGTCAGCACAGAGCTCGATGCAGGGCTTGAACTCAATCCACAAAATCCTGACTGCAGCCGAAGTCGGACACTTAACCGGTTGACTGAGCCACCCAGGAGCCCCTGATTTCCTTCTTTTCTAAGGCTAAATGATATCCCATTATATGTATATATCACATTTTATTCATTCATCTATTGATAAACATTAGGTTGTTTCCACCTTTTGGCTATTGTGAATAATGCTGGTATGAACATGAGTGTACCATTCATTAACTTTTTAAATGTTGTACTGGTATATTACATGTATTAAGAATGAGAGAAACTTATTTTACTAAATCGACACATGATTGTGGGGGCTGGCAAGTATAAAATCTGTAGGACTGGCTGGCAGGCTGCAAATTCATGTAAGAGTTGATGTTGCAGTCTTGAATTTGAATTTTTCAGGACAGGAGGCTGGAAACAGAGTATTTATATTGTGGTATTGAGGAGAAGTGCTTCTTCTTCAAGAAACCTATCTTTGTTCCTGTGTTGTTTCCTTATAATAAACCAGCAATAGTGAGTAACCTGTTTTCTTAAGTTCTGTGAGCTGTTCTAGCAAATTATCAAAACTGAGGAGGGTGTTTTGGGAATCCTTGATTTATATCCAGTTAGTCAAAAGTACAGGTGACAACTTGGGACTTAAAACTGGCATCTGAAGGTGTAGGAGAGGGAGTCTTGTGTGATTGAGCTTTAACCTGTGGGGTCTGCCCTAACTCTGGGTAGTTAGTGTCAGAATTGCTTTGTGTGGAAAATCCACACATTTGGTGTCAGAAGTGTGAGTAAAAAAAATAATAATAATTTTCCTTTCAGATGCCCTAAGAAATCTCTTATATTCCACACACCCTTTTCCTTACTTCCATTGTAGAGTAGCTGCACAATTTCTCCTTGGTAATCACCCCAGCCAGCACAATAACTTCCTTGTTTACCTGTTGATTCAGAGGCATGAGGAGCCCAAAATGGCCAGCTGGCAATCTTAAGTTCTAGTTCAAGGAATTATTGTTGTGTCTCCTGGCAGAAGCATTCTTCCTTTTAGAACTAAGTCCTCTAGCAGAGCAAAGCATAACGTCATGCGGATGGGGTAAAAATTCTGCTGGTGAGGGGTGCCTGGGTTGCTGAGTCAGTTAAGCATCTGACTTCAGCTCAGGTCATGATCTCATGGTTCATGGGTTCAAGCCCTGTGTCGGGCTCTATGCTGACAGCTTGGAGCCTGGAGCCTGGAGCCTGCTTTGGATTCTGTGTCTCCCTCTGTCTCTGCCCCTCCCCTCCTCATGCTCTGTCTCTCTCTCTCAAAAATAAATAAACATTAAAAAAAATTTTTTTAATTCTGCTGATGAGTCACTAGGGGTAATACTGAGTAGTACCATTCCCATTTCCACCCCCTGACTCCTGGCTATAGAAGAAACAACACCATATATGGATGCTGATGTAGAACATATGCCTCTTCCTGGAAAACGTTGCCCCAGCCCTGCAAGGTATTGCCATCTAGCTGGCATTGTAATTGAGTTTTCAAAAGGCCATTCCACCAAACATTGAAAACAGCTGCTTTAAGGTTGGGGTGGAACATTACAAGTCCTTGACTTTCAGCCCATTAGCACACTTCATTTGCTGTTAAGTAAGTTCCCTGATCAGAAGCAATACTATGTGAAATACCATGATGGTAGATAACGTGTTCTATAAACACATGGATCATAGTTTCCCAGAAGCATTGAATGCAGGGAAAGCAAATCTATATCCAGAATAGGGGTTTATTCCAGTAAGAACAAAATACTGCTGTTTCCACAATAGAAGTGGTGCAATGCAATCAACCTGCCACTAGAAATGGTGCCATAATGTGGGCTCAGTGTTGGTCTCTGTTGCTGGCAAATTGGGCACTGCAGTGGTGGCTATAACCAGGTCAGCCTTGGTGAATGTAGCCAAGCCCATGCATGACCTTCATCTCTGTCACCACAGCCATTTATTTAATGAGCCCATTGGGCAATAATGAGCAGATGGAGAAGAGGCTGACTGGTTCACAGAAAAGATCACCATATCCACTTGATTGTTAAAATTCTCCTCTGCTGAGGTTACCCTTTGGTCAGCATTCACATGGCAAACACATATCAGTTTTTCACTCATTCAGAGAGGTGAGTCCACTTACTTCTTCCTTAGACCTTCTTTTTTATTGTTCATTTGAGAGAAGAGTGTGAGTGGGGGAGGGGCAGAGAGAGAGACAGAGGATCTGAAGCATCTCTGCACTTACAGCAGAGGGCCTGATGTGGGGCTCAAACTCATGAGCTGTGAGATCATGACCTAAGCCAAAGTTGGACACTTAACCATCTGAGCCACCCAGGTGCCCCTTCCCTCACACCTTCTTGACGCCTACTTTCTAATCATGTTCCCTCCAAATCCCTGACCACCTAGCCAAACCATTGGCCACAGTTCATGAACTGGTATATAATTGCACATCTGGTCATTTCTCTTTCTAAGCAAATGAACAACCAGATGCACTGCTTGAAGTTCTGCCCTCTGGAGGATTTCCCTTCAGCATTGTCCTTCAAGGATATCCCAGAAAGGGGCTATAGTGCTGCAGCTGTCCACTTTTGGGGTGGTACCAACACATTGTGCAAAACCATCTACAAAGCAGGCCTGAGTTTTCTCTTCCTCAGTCAACTGATTGTAGGGAACTCCCCATGAGTTCATGGGTGCAGGTTGGGAAATAGAAGGTAATGTAGCAGGAATGGGGACCGTGGGCATTTGGGTTACTTCCTTTTGTAACTTTATAGTGCCTTCAGAGCTGTGCAAGCCCAATCTCATATATGCTGCTTCCATTTGCTGATGGAGTGTATAACTTTATGGCTTGGGGTCAGATAATATCCAGTTCATGATGGGCAGTTCAGGTGCATGGTAACTTGGTGGCCTATGATTAAGTGTTCAGTCTCTACTAAGGCCTAGTAGCAGGCCAAAAGCTGTTTCTCAAAATGAGAAGTTATCCACAGTGGAAGGTATGGCTTTGCTCCAAAATCCTAAGGTTCTGTGCTGCAATTCACCTATAATGGCCTTCCAAAGGCTCCCAACAGCATCTCTATCAGCCACTGACACTTTAACACCACTGGGTCTCCAAGATCATTTGACCTAAGTGGCAGAGCAGCTTTCACAGCAGCCTGGATCTATTGCAAAGCCTCCTCTTGTCCAGGCCCCACTCAAGAACAGTAGCTTTTAGGTTACTTGGTAAATGGGTCCAAAGTAGCACACCCAAATGAGGAACACATGTCTGAAATCCAAAGAGTCCTGCAGGTGTTGTGCCTCTTTTTAAGATGTAAGAGGGGCAAGATGCAACAACTTATTCTCCACTTTGGAAGAGATATCATGACATGCCCCACATCACTGAATGCCTAGAAATTTAACTGAGGTAGAAAGCCCCTGAATTTTTGCTGGATTTTTTCCTACACTCTGACATGCAAATGTTTTACAAATGAGTCTAGAGTAGTTGCTACTTCTCGATCCCTAGTTCCAATCAGCCTAATGTCAGTGTTTTGGAACACCATGATGTCTTGTGGAAGGGAAAGGCAATCATGGTCCATTTGGACTATTATGACATAGGCGGGAGAGTTATCATGCCCCTGAGATAAGACAGTCAAGTTATATTGTTGGCTTTGCCAGATGAAAGCAAACTGCTTCTAAGAGTCTTTTCTAATAGATATTGAGGGAGAAAAAAAAAAAAACATTTACCAGATCAATAGCTGCATACCAGGTAACAAGGATGTATTTATTAATTTGTTGAAGCAATGAAATCATATCTGGTGTAGCAGTTGCAACTTGAGTCAACTCTTAATTAAGTTTGTGATAATCCATTATCATTATTCAAGATCCATATATTTTCTGCATAGGCCAAATAGGTGAGTTGAATGGGGATATGGTGAGAATCATCATCCTTGCATGCTCCAGGTCCTTGATGGTGGAATTAATCTCTGCAATACCTTCAGGAATGCAGCATTGCTTTTGGTTTTCATTTGCTAGGTAGAGACAGTTCTTGAGGCTTCCACTTGCCTTTCCTACCATAATGGCCCTCACTCCATAGGTCTGGGAACTAATGTAGGAATTCTGCCAGTTGCTGAGTATGTCTGTTCCAATTAGGAATTCTAGAAATGGGAAAATAACCACAACATGGGTTTGGTGACCCACAGTGTTAGATGAACCTGAGCTAAAACCCCATTAATTGTCTGACCGCCCACAAGAAACAACAGGTGTTGACAAGGATGTGGAGAAAAAAGACTCCTCTTGCAACTGTTGCTGGGAATACAAACTGGGGCAGCCACTGTGGAAAACAGTATGGAGTTTCCTCAAAAAGTTAAAATTAGAACTACCCTAAGATCCAGTAATTGCACTATTGTGTATTTACCTGAAGAATACAAAGCACTAATTCAAAGGGATATTTGCACAGTTATGTTTATAGCAGCATTATTTACAATAGCCAAGATATGGAAGAAGCCAAAGTGTCCACTGACTGATGAATGGATAAATAAAATGTGGTATATATATACAATGGAATATTATTCAGCCATAAAAAGAATGAAATCTTGCCATTTTCATGGAGCTAGAGAGAATAATGCTAAGCAAAATAAGCCCATCAAAGAAAGACAAATACCATATGATTTCACTCATATGTGTAATTTGAGAAACAAAAAAAAAAGGGAAGAAAAGAGAGAGAGACAAACCAAGAAATAGACTCTTAATTCTAGAAAACAAACTGAAAACAAACTGATGATTACCAGAGGGGAGGTGGGTGGGAGGATGGGTTAAAGATGTGATGGGGATTATGGAGTGCATTTGTCATGATGAGCACCAGGTGATGTGTGGAAGTGTTGAATCATTATATCATACACCTGAAACTAATATAATGCTGTATGTTAACTAACCAGAATTAAAATAAAAACTTTAAAAAAAAAGTCACCTGCACTTGTTGGAATGAGCACTGGATGTTGTATGTAAGTGATGAAATCATGGGAATCTACTCCCAAAGCCAAGAGCACACTGTATACTCTCTGTTAGCTAACTTGACAATAAATTATTTAAAAATAAACAAATAATCCCCCCCAAATCACCTGACCTCCATTAGCCCCTTCTGTGGCTAGTAGACCACAGTGACATTTGGGGTCCCTTGAAATCATTTTAAGTGTAGAGCCAGTGTCCAGCAATCCAAATAGTCTGATTAGTTCCTTTTCCCCAGTGCAGAGTCACCCTAGTGATAGGCCATTGGTCTCTCTGGGAAAGACTGGCAGAAAGCTTAACAGTATAAAGTTTGAACAGCATCCTGAGTTTGACTAGGGTCTTTCCTCAAGGGGACCTGGCTTTTCCTTCATTCAGCAGGTTCTGAGTCTGTAAACTGTCTCAAGTCTAGGGAATTGGTTGAGGGAACTTGACTCTATTATTTTTTTAATTTTTTATTATTATTTTTCTTTATTTTTGAGAGGCAGAGAGAGACAGAGTGCAAGTGGGGGAGAGGCAGAGAGAGAGAGAGACACAGAATCCGAAGCAGGCTCCAGGCTTTAAGATGTCAGCACAGAGCCTGATGTGGGGCCTGAACTCACGAACCCGTGAGATCATGACCTGAGCTGAAGTCAGATGCTCAACCAACTGAGCCACCCAGGCACCCCTTGACTCTATTTTTTAAAAATTCAAGTTAGGCTTTTGTTCATTTAATCTAGAACCCTTCCACTTATACAGATCAAGTAAGAGTTTAATACATTGCCCATCTATTTCATGTGTAATGACACCATGATCAACTAGTTAATGCCATACGTTTCTGCAAATCAGACTATTTTATTTACTGCTTTGACTCTGCTGTCCATTACAGCAACCATGCGTACCTTGCCTTAGGTGATTAAGTGCCACCACTTGACCCTTGGCCCCTTGGGGATCTAATACTCATTGTTTTTAGGTTTCCCAACTTACTGGCAGCAGTTCCCATTGTAATTTCTAACCTACAGAGAAGAGTGAGCACAGAGATCTTCAAGGATGCTGGAGTTCCCTTGCACGAATTTATTTCCCCGTAGTGAAAGGTGTATTGTCTGTATGTTCCTCTGGTGGGTGAGCAGGACTTAAATAATAAATGTTCTCTAAAACCCCAATCTCCCTAGGCCTTTGGATACCTTTCTCTAAGAATACCAAGGAAGTTCTGGCATTTCAATCTCATTTAATATAGGCTACATTTTTGGTCTAAACAACCAAACATACTATTAGAGATAGTTTTAACCCCTTGAGCTGCAACATTAACTTTGGAATCTTTGCTTTGTGGGCCCCTATCAATAAATTTAGCTGATCTGAACTTCCACCATTATCCCACACTCTTAATATCTCTTAATATACTCTTAAGATACTCTGGATTTCTGCCTGTATACATTGGAAAAATAATGTAATTCTTTTGGAGTGTGTTACACTCCATGAGTCACACTTCATAGGTCACCTTTAGGGGCTTGATGGAACTTGAATCCAGTTATAGGTCTAGAAGCAAAGACAGGTGGTAAGTAAGGGTTGGTCTTGAGGAGAATCAGCATTGTCTTGCAAGGCTACTACAATACCTCAAAGGAAGCCATTACGAGTTCTTCAGGCAAAGTAGGATTAATGTCAGGTGTCAGTGGAGTGGCTGCTTTTGACAAAGAAGACTCATCAAAATTTAGGGGCTGTGTTCCATTTTATCAGGATCTTCCTGATTCCAGTTTTCAGGATCCCATTCCTTTCCAATCAATGTTTTATTTTAACAGGAGACACCTGTGAGACTGGGCATTCCATTTATAAGTCAGCCATTTCAGGATGAAACTCTAGGTTTGTTTTTCAGCAATCTCAGCTCTGCAGCTACAGGACAAGGTTTTTTCAGGACATAGAAAGCTTCAAGTAATTTATTCAGCACTCAAGCTGGGATTTCAAATCCCTGGGCTCCTCCTTTTCTTTCCTCACTCTGTCCAGTACAATTAGGAGTAACCAGCCAATCTCATCATACTTGTTAGTTTGACAAAATGTTTTTTTAATGTTTATTTATTTATTATTGAGAGAGAGAGAGAAAGGCAGAGAGGGTGGGAGACAGAGAATCCCAGGCAGGCTCTATACTGTCAGCACAGGGCCTGATTTGGGGCTCAAACTCACAAACTGTGAGATCCTGACCTGAGCCAAAATCAATAGTTGGATGCTCAACCGACTGAGCCACCCAGGCACCCAGACAAAATGTTCTGAAGGTATCAAATACATGGTCACCCAGGACCTTGCTTCATATTAATAGTGATTAGGAATATTCAGAGGTAATGTTTATCTCTATTGCCACATCGTGCTATGGATTATAAATGTTCTCTTTGCTACTGAAAATAGAGTTATTAGTGCCTTTAATGCTACCAAATTAAAGAACCAATTCCAGAAACCCCAGAACCAATTCAAGAAATTCAACTTTAAGATTGTGTTCCTGGGGCACCTGGGTGGCTCAGTCAGTTAAGCGGCTCAGGTCATGATCTCACAGCTCAGTGAGTGCGAGCCCTGAGTCGGTCTCTGTGCTGACAGCTCAGAGCCTGGAGCCTGGTTCGAATTACCCCTCCTCCGCTCATGCTCTGTCTCTCTGTCTCAAAAATAAATAAACATTAAAAAAAAAAAAAAAGATTGTGTTCCTGTAGGGGCACCTGGGTGTCTCAGTCAGTTAAGTGCCTGACTTTGACTCAGGTCATGATGTCACGTTTTATGAGTTTAAGCCCCACATCAGGCTCTTTCCTGACAGCTCAGATTCTGGAGCCTGCTTTGGATTCTGTGTCTCCCTCTCTCTGTCCTTCTCTAGCTTGCACTCTTTCTGTCTTTCTCAAAAATAAATAAAAACATTAAATAATTTTATATATAAAAAAAGATTGTATTCCTCTAGAACCACACTCAGTACCAAAATTTGTATTAGTCAGGGTTCTCTAGAGAAATAAAACCAATAGGATATGGTGGTTGGCAAGTTTGAAATTTATAGAGCATGCCAGCAGGCTAGAAATTCAGGAATGAGTTGGTATTATAGTCTTGAGTCTCAGATATGCAGGCTAGAAACTCAGGCAGGGTTTCTATGTTGCAATTTTTTTTTTTTTTTTTTTTTAGAGACAGAGGGCACAACTGAGTGAGGGTCAGAGAGAGAGAGAGGGAGAGAGAGACCCCCAAGGTCATCCTATGTGGGACTCGAGCCCACGAACTGTGAGACCATGACCTGAGTTGAAGTCAGATGCTTAACCGACTGAGCCACCCAGGCACCCCTATGTTGCAATCTTAAGGCAGAACTTCCTTCTCAAGATACCTGGCATTGTTCTTAAGACCCTCAACTAATTTGATGAGGCATTTCACATTATGGAGGGTAATCTGCTTTATTCAAAGTGTACTGAGATGGATAGGTAGATAGATGATAGATATAGATGCAGATATGGGTGCAAAGAAAGTAGTAAACTGGAAGTATATATAACTATTAATGGTGATTATCCTTGATGCAGAGAGGAGAATTGGAGTTAGGAGATTTTAGTGTTTTCCTATGTATGATTATGAATGATCACAAAGGTATGTCCATGTAATACTTTTAAACTGAGAGAGAGAGAGAGAGAGGCTACTAGATTACATGTTCTCTAAAATCCCAATTGTAGGAAACCTGAACTATTGGGCTGGTCCCCCAGTCTTCCCACTCCCTCTTTCCAATCTCAGTCTGGCCAGTCTCCTAAAGCAGGGCAGATGTGAAAGTGTGATCTCTGAGAAGACACATTCTGCTCTGTTGCTTGGGTTGTATAGAAGCCCAGCCCCCCTGAGAAAGAGGGCAAAGCACACGTGCAGACAGAGTCCATGAAGGATAAAGATTTCTTAGCACAGGGGCACCTGGGTGGCTCATTCCATTAAGTGTCTGACTTCAGCTTAGGTCATGATCTCACGGCTCGTGAGTCATGAGCCCTGCATTGGGCTCTGTGCTCAGAGCCTGGAGCCTGCCTCAGATTCTGTGTCCCTCTCTTGCTCTGCCCCTCCCCTGCTCATGCTCTGTCTCTCTCTCTCCCTCAAAAATAAATAAATGTTAAAAAAAATTTTTAATAAAAATAAATAAAAAGATTTCCTAGCACAGCTGAATCTTTGGTTTCAGTTCATTACTGAACTTGGGCTGCATCTCAGCCCCTAGGTTCTGTGAGTCCTTTGAATCCTGATAATAAATATCTCTGTGACTTAAGCTGATTCTCTGCTGTTTTCCTACTTGTAACTGAAACTGTTGTAACGAACTGTAGAAATTATACTGAATCTATGGATGATGGTGATTTTGGTTGCCAAGAACTAGTTCTCAAGAAGATTTAATTCATATATGTTGTTCTCTGTAACCCCAGCACCTAGAACTGAATTTTTCTTTTGGCAGATACCTGACATATGTTAGGACAAAATGAAGTTACAACTCACCATCTCTTTTGCTTATTGTTGAAAACATAGAATGGAAATAGCTCAAAAGTAAAATCAAACCTAAGTTTTGATGAATTTATCTGAAACTGAATTTATTTGAATTATTCTGTCAGGTTAGAAAAAATGAATTAAAATTCTTATGTTTCACATATCAGATTTATTCATTAAACAGGAAGATAAAAAGCAAATGTGGTAAAGGGGCACCTGAGTGGCTCAATCAGTTAAGTGCCCGACTCTTGATTTTGGCTCAGGTCATGATCTCACAGTTGTCAGATCGATACCTGTGTGGGGCTTCGGGCTGAGCCTTAAGCTTGCTTGGAATTCTCTCTCTCCCTCTGGACTTCTCCCCTACTCATGCCATCTCCCTCACTCATGTGTGCTCTCTCTCTCTTAAAATAAATAAACATTTTTTTTTTTAAAAGCAAATGTAGCAAAGAACCAACTTTAATCTACCAGAACGGGGAAATAAATACTTTGCAAAGAGTTTTGTTGAAAGAAGTCACAAGAGGAGTATGCCTAGGTGGCGCTGTTTGCTTTTATACATTATAAACAGAATTCAGAATTCATTTAAAAATTTTTTTTAATGTTTACTTATTTTTGAGAGAGAAAGAGAGAGTGCAAGCAGGGGAGGGGCAGACACACACACACACACACACACACACACACACACACAGAATCTGAAGCAGGCTCCAGGCCCTGAGCTGTCAGCACAGAGCCCTATGCAGGGCTCAAACTCACGAGCTGCGAGATCATGACCTGAGCCTAACTGAGGCACTTAACTATCTGAGCCACCCAGGCGTCCCTACATTTTGTTTTTTCTAGAAGGAAACTGAAAAGTGGACTCTTGTGGAGATCTACTTCCTTAGTTCTGTTAATTATTCCCATCTTGGAAAACAGAATAGTATCTAAATCTTCACTAGAGCTGATAGCAAAACCATTTGTTACTTGATTTTTTTTTTTTTAAGTAATCTCTACACCCAACGTGGGGCTCAAACTCAAATCAAGAGTTGCATGCTCTACTGACTGAGCCAGCCAATCTGTCACGTTTTCCCCCCATATTTGATAGTGCCTAACACTCTGTTATCATTCCTAGACATCATGATTCTGACACTATCATGTGTGCCTCAGTCACTGCAGGCCAGAGTCTAGTTATAAGCCTTACTGATATACTTACATACCTCTCGGAAACTATATTTACTCAGAACAGTGTGGCTCACCATGTTGAACCGCCAATGGTCCTTCTCATACACTATAGGAGAAGCTGCCAGAGGCATGCTCAGGGCTGACCCTCCAGGAAGGGTATGATCCTGACTGGAAACCTTCCTAGCAGGGGAAGGTATGAAGATAGAAATAGGAAGTGCTGGGCCCCACGGACAGTATATGAGAGTTGGCTTCTGTCTACTTATTACGCTGTGACTGGGGAGGTGCTTCCTGGAATATTCTGGGACTTTGGAGACCACACTCAGAAGAGCAAAGTCTTGCCAGGGATGGCAAGAGCCTTCAGGAAGAGTGTCTGCTGGTATTAATTGTTCCCGAGAGTGAATCAGGGCCTTAGAGTATTGGAAAGACCTTCTTCCTAGCAGTAGGTCAGAGAAGGGACACCATCAACCTCTCTCTGCCCCTTTTTTGGGGGCTGGACATTAGGGGTAAAGGTGTCCAGCAAGAAGTTTCTAGTTATGGGGGCTAAATATGATCCCTTTTGTGAGGACAGCCCCAGAATTAGGACCAGAGGTCTCCCTCTTGTAAAGTGTGAGCTGAAGATGAGAAAATTAACATATAAATCATATTAACTGGTTGCAACACTTCAGACATTTATTTTTCTTTCTTTTTCCCAAAGATTTTAGTACATCCCAGTTTGAAGGTCTCAGGTCACTTTCAACTGTCCCTGGGTTTGATAGGAAACCAGAAACCTTTTTAGTAGACTGCTTTATTCAAAGTGCACTGAGTGTGCATGAGTTGGGGAACAGCGCCTTCTTGTGGTCAGCACAAAAGTAACAGCATTAACATTTTTATTATTATTATTTTAATTAAAGAAGGTGTCATTGCCCTGTTGAGCTGTGCAGGAGCAGAAGTTTGTACAAAGGGCTGAGGAATCCATCCTGGTGTGCTAGAATATCAGTGGAGGTGTTGGGGCCCATCAGGGAATCCACTTGAATTCTAGTCACCCTCAGTGTCAGGGCCCACTTCTGTACATGTGGGTGAGAAAAATTAGATGTGCTCCAATTTGAACTCTGGCTCCCCAGGGCCAGGGCAGCTAAAAGACTGAGGCTAGTCATCCCACTCAGCAAACCTGGATAGCTACATGGATTCCCTACAGGAGTCAAAACTCCCTGTCACATGGGAAACTAAAGGTGAAAGGGTTCCCTGTGGCCTCTGACAAGGAATGGAGAGAATTTGGGGGCCAAGTGAGAAGATTTTGGGACTCAGGCCAGTGTAAAATCAGGACCAATTTAAGGGGTGCTGTAGTACAATAGTCATGGCTAATATTACTTTATTTGTTGCTGTGATAGAATTTAAGGAAGAAGAAAAAAAATCAGGTAAACAACGGACAAGTGAGGACCTTTGAGAGGGAACAGAGGGCAGGAGTTTCACTTGTAGAAAGTGTTCTGAAATGAGGCAAAAGAGCCCTGGGACTGGATATCACCCTACCAAATATTGCAACCTCCTTAGGTGTCTTCTAAGCACACATCAACATAAAACATATATATATATATTTTTTTAATTTTTTAATGTTTATTTATTTTTGAGAGACAGAGACAGAGAATGAGCAGCACGGAAGGGGCAGAGAGAGAGGAGACACAGAATCCAAAGCAGACTCCAGGCTCTGAGCTGTCAGCATAGAGCCCAATGCAGGGCTCAAACCCACAGACTGTGAGATTATGACCTAAGCCAAAGTTGGATGCTTAACTGACTGAGCCACCCAGGCACCTCATATGTTTTTTTTTTTTTTAATACATTAATTTTTAAGTAATCTCTACATCCAACCTAGGGCTCGAATTCATAACTCCAAGATTAAGAGTCACATGCTCTATTGACTAAGCCAGGTCATTTTCATGTTTAAATAAATATATATGAAAAAAAAAATAATAAATAAATAAATATATATGTATATATTTTAACTAATTTGTTTTCCATCTTCTTCTCTAAAAAATGATACCTTTTGGATCTGTTTCACTCACTGCTCTACTCCCAAATACCCCTAAAATATAATCTGGCACATAAAGGGCAATTTATCAATTTGTGCTGAATAAATGGTACAACAAACACAAATATTGCTTCTTTCCCTCTCCCATTGTCCAGTCAAAAATTGAGACTATTTTTTGTGACTTTTTATTTTATTTATTTATTTATTTATTTATTTATTTATTTATTTTGAGAGAAACTGTGAGTGGAGGAGGGGCAGAGAGAGGGAGCATGGAATCTGAAGCAGGCTCCAGGCTCTAAGCTGTCACCACAGAACCCAACGCAGGGCTTGAACTCAGGAGCTGTGAGATCATGACCTGAGCTGAAGTTGGACGCTTAACCAACAGAGCCACCCAGGCATCCCATGAGACTATGTGACTTTTGAGACCAGGTCATAAATGGTTAAAAGGGTTGGTTTTTATTTGTTTTTCTTGGATTGCTTGCTCTGGAGAATTCAACTACCATGTTAAAAACATTCAAGCAGCCCTGGGGAAAGGCCCATGTGCCAGCAGCTCAGGCTGAGAGGAAGCAACCTAGCCAGACATTTGAGTAAACTCCCTGGAAGTGGATCTTTTAGCCTCCATCGAGCTCAGATGATCTCAGATGCCCAGGCTTTAAATGTCCCAGCTGAGGACATGGCGGAGAAGAGACAAACCATTCCCAGTGTGCCCTGTCTCAAGTTTTGACTCAGAGACCAATCTACTAAATGTTTTTGTTTTAAGCCACTAAGTTATGGGGTGACCTGTTAAGCAGTAAGAGGTAAATAATACATAAGTGGTGCTATGTAACTTCTGAGAATAAGTCATAAGAACTAGCTTCATGGGCACCTGGGTGGCTCAGTTGGTTAAGTGGCCGACTCTTGATTTTGGTGCAGGTCGTGATCTCACAGTTTGTGAGACAGAGCCCAGTGTCAGGTTCTGTGCTGACTCTCTTTCACACAAAGTAAATAAATAAACTTAAAAAGGAAGAAGAAGGAAGAAGAAGGAAGAAGAAGAAGAAGAAGAAGAAGAAGAAGAAGAAGAAGAAGAGGAAGGGTGAGAAGGAGGGGGGAGGAGGGGAGGAGGAGGGGGAGGAGGAAGAGAAGGGGAGAGAAGGGGGAGGAGGGGGACATGGGGGAGGGGGAGGAGAGGAGGAGGATGGGGAGGAGGGAGAGGGGAAGAGGGAGGAGAAGAAGAAGGAGGGGGAGGAGGAGGAGGAGGAGGAGGAGGAGGAGGAGGAGGAGGAGGAGGAGAACTAGCTTCTGCCTGGGTCTCTCAGATGATTGTGGCCCTGGCTGACATCTTGACTATAGCCTTGTGAGAGACTAAGTCAAAACAGCCTGCCTCATCTACTTCCACAGGAACCATGAACGGTAATAAAATGTACTGTTGTTTTAAGCCTCCTGAGTGCTGGGGTACTTTGTCCAGCAGCAGTAGATAGCTCACACATCACTGTCACAATTGCAACCTCTGCTTTCACTTGTCCCCTTAGCACCTGTCACTATCTCATATACTAGGTGTTTTACTAATTCTGCCTTCTCTGCTAGAATCTAAGATCCATGTTTATTATTTTTTGAATCTATTTTAGTCATTGTTTTACACCCCAGTTCCTCGAATAGAATCTGGTACATAATGGACAATCACTGTGTTGAATAAATGAATGGCAACAAAAACAAAGTCTTGGCCCTCCCTGACGTCGGAGAGCTCTGGTAGGACTTTTTGTCCCAACAGGGCTAGAGGAATATACCTGCCTTTTTTGCCTTTCTTGCTCCAACTATATTTGTATCACTCCTTGAATTACTCAATGGCATTTATTTGTTCATTCACTAATTAACTGATTGATTCCACATCTTGGGTAGGTAATTTAGAAGGCCTCACCCTAGAAACAGGATGACCCCCCCCCTTTCTCCATGGTAAGAAAGTACAGATATATTCTCTGTGCTGTGTTCTACCCTGAACTCCTGTGGGTATAACCAGAGGTTATAGTAACTGGAGATGATTAGTGGGAGATCTGCCTCTTCCCCACCAAAGTTGTGATGCTCTTTTTTCTGCCTTATCAACCTCCTCCTCCCTGAAAAGGCAGTTTGTGAGCCTAGGAAAATCCTGGCACCTTTTACTTTGATTCCTCACACACAAGCTCCCATCTGATAGCTCTGTTCTCCTTCTCCTTCAACACATTCACACCCACTCCTACCCCAACATAACCAGCTCCCTCCAGCAACAACCCCAACTGTGTCCATGTCACTCCCCTCCCCTGAATCTCAGACACCATGTCTTCCCACTTTAATAAAATTTCAAACATGAAACCAAAAATATACATATTTTGACCATAATTTTCTCTTATAGAAAAGAATATTTAAAATATAAAGGCAGGGGCTCCTGAATAGCTCAGTTGGTTAAGCATCTGACTTCAGCTCCGGTCATGATCTCACAGTTCATGGGTTTGAGCCCATGTTGGGCTCTGTGCTGATAGCATGAAGCCTGGAGACTGCTTCAAATTCTGTCTCCTCCTTGCTCTCTGCCCCGCCCCCTGCTCTCTCTCTTCTCTCAAAAATAAATAAATAAATAAATAAATAAACATTAAAAAATACATATAAAAGCATACAAAGCCAGTGAAAACTGCATAACACCTTACCACCCTATGTGTGAGGGGTAGGAGACATAGGAGTTCATCACTATAAAACAGTGGCATGTAGTTTCACCACTAGGTGGGAATCTTAGGGAGATACTTTATTCCTGAACCGCTGAGAGTCCTTGTGTGCATCCAGGGGAGACAGGAGGTCCCAGTGGAGATAGGAACCTAGACTCCTGGGAGATACTGTTATCTCTGGCACCATCTAAGGTTGATCTAGAAAATGAGGAAGCAAGACGAGTGAGACTGGTGATCAGTGATGAAAAAAAACAAATGTGGTCCCTAAGCAGCTGGAGAAACACTGGGCTTATTCCTTTAGGTTCCTTTAGGGCCACTCCTAGCTCAGTTTCTCTAGATGTCAGACTCTCCCCCTCTTCAGGATTAGAGGTTCCCACCTCTTGCTTTGACCTCTTTGACCCACTGTCTCCCAGCTGCCCCCCATTTGCCTCCTGCTCCTTCAAGGCCAATGGGGAAGATGTGTTAAGCTACTCTCAATACCTAGATGTCACCTTAGAGAAAGGAAGGAAGTCCAAAAGATAATTTTCTTCCTAAGACAGTTATCCAAAAGAGACAGTTTATTTGGAAGAGACTAACATACTCTTAATTCACAAACTTAAAGTGCCCAGTGCCAACTTACGGACTACAATTGGGATATATACTTTGATGGCGTTCAGATACTATGAATACCTAAAAGAGTAGGATGTGGCCCAGACCAGAAGGTCAGAGAGGGCTTCCCCAAGAAAATAATACTTGATATCTACAGGGTTAGAGTTATCTAGGTGAAGATGAGGAGGGAAGAGCTTTCCAGAAAGAGAGAACAGAAGGACAAAGGCTCTGTGGCAGAAGGGAGCAAGACAGGAAAAGGGGATTTTAAAAAGCTTTTGGTTAGAGCTGAGAGAGTGAGGTATAATCTCATGGGAGATGAATCTGGAGGGCTGGGTAGGTAGGTAGGTAGGTAGGTGTCAGTGTAGGGTCTTATAATTCCTGATGAAGAACTCTGCTTTATCTTAATAGCAATGGGAAGTCACTGAAATAGCTCACAAAACTCTTTTTTGCTGTAATGTAAAAGATAGATTCATGGGGTTGAAGGAGGGATGGTCCACATTTGATAACAGTAGATCAGTTAAGAAGTTACTATGGCTTATTTTTGTGTGTTTCTGGCAGGGGGAATTTTAAAAAATCTCTTATTTTACTCAAAATAATTCTTTTTTTAGGTTTCCACCTGAATTTGGATCTCATAAATCGCATTTCAAATTGCCCAAATAAATGCCTGTTTGTTTAAATTTTCAGTGAATTCTTTCTTTTAAAGTTTAATTTTGAGAAAGAGAGAGAGTGCGACCAGGAGAGGGGCAGAGAGAGGGAGACACAGAATCTGAAGCAGACTCCAGGCTCTGAGCTGTCAGCACAGAGTCCGACGCAGCACTTGAACTCACGAACTGTGAGATCATGACCTGAGCCAAAGTCGAACGCTTAACCAGCTGAGCCACCCAGGTGCCCCTACTCAAAATAATTCTTAAAAAAATGTTTTTAAGTAAATGTTTGGCCCAACTTGTGGCTCAACCTTACAACCCCCAGATCAAGAGTTGTATGCTCTACTGATTTGAGCCAGCCAGGCACCCCTCAAAGTAATTTTTTTTTCATAATTGAGTTTTTATTGATTGTTAGGATCGGTACAGACATTTCAATTTGTACACAATTCTTTTTATAAATTTTATTTACTTATTTATTTAAATGTTTATTTATTTTGAGAGAGACGAGAGAGTGTGTATGTGCATGTGAGTGGGGAAGGGGCAAAGAGAGAGGGAGAGAGAGAATCCCAGGCAGGCTTCACGCTTAGTGCAGAGCCCAACTTGAGGATTGATTTCACAACCCTGAGATCATGTCCTGAGCTGAAACCAAGAGTTTCAGCTTGGGGTGCCTGGATGGATCAGTTGGTTAAGTGACTGACTCTTGGTTTTGGCTGAGATCGTAATCTCACAGTTTTGTGAGTTCAAGCCCCTTGTCAGGCTCTGCGCTAACAGGAGCCTTTTTGGGATTCTCTCTCTCCCCTTCTCTCTGCACCCCCCCCCCCCCGGTTAAATAAATAAACTTAAAAAAAGAGAGAGATGCTCAACTGACTGAGCCACCCAGGTGCTCCTATGCACAGTTATTAATGTACGTACTGAAAACCTAAAAAATCATGTTATGATTCTTTTGTAAAAGTTATTCCAGTGACCTTACAGATTACAATTTGGAGGCAAATTTTCCTTAACAGTATATCAAGTACCAATATCTTCAAATGTTCATATGCTATCACATTAAGTCCCATTAATTTACAATTTGATATTATATACACTACATACTCAAATTTTCAATCTTGCACAGCACATTAAAAGGTACTAGGAAAACTGGATTACCAGGACCAAGATGTTACAGAGTGCATAAAATTCTGACAGGGAGAGCCAAAATCAAGGAGTGGTTTTCTTTAGGAAACCATTCTACCAAAACAACCCAGGAATAAGGGTAATTTTTAATGTTCAAGACATATTAAAAATACGACTGACTCCAAATTGTTATTTACAATTTGTATTATAGGCTATAAAAACTACCCCATGTATGGAATGTTAAGCTGGCACCCAGGACCATGAAAGCCTCCCACAGTCAATATTCCACTATTTTCTGGTTGTACCAAAAAAATGATTTCACTTCTTTAAGGACAGAGCATTTACACTTTAAAAAGTGGGATGAGGTGGGATTCTCTCCTTCTCTACAACGTTTCTAGAGCTACTACTAAAAACCTTGCATTTGCAAAATAGTTGATAAAAATATTCCTCTGGATTGTACAAGAAGGGAGACAGGGACCTGAAAGGCATGGTAATGACATTAATCAGCCTGGGCTTCTCTCTCCTCTTCATTAGAGGCTGGACTCTCCTGGTTTTTAGTTTCTCCGTTTTCTGCAGGTTAAGTCTTTCGTTTCTTCAATAGCCACTCTGACTTTCTTGTCTGAAGATCTATCCCTCCCTACATCATTTCCACTTTTGCAGAGCAGGTTTGGCAGACAACTGCTCCAAACTCCTCTCGGGCGGCTCTTTCCTCTTTGGGTTGGTGGCGGGGTGCCTGCCCTCCCGTGCAGGGCCAACTGTGTGCGGGCGGTGCAGTGCGGTGCGCGCAGATGGGCAGGTGCGGAGCCAGAGGCGAGCCGGTGCAGGCCCAGTGTGCCTGCGGGCGGGTGCGGAGCCAAACGCGTACAAGCGAGTGGGCGCCTGCGTGCGTGTGTGCGGGCAAGGGAGGGGTCTAGATGCATTCATGTGGGCGGGGGGGAGGGGAGGGGACGGGCTGGCAGGGGGTTGGCTGCCGCCTGTGGGCTGCCCAGAGATTTCTGGAAGCAGGGCTGCTTGGCCGTGGTTAGCTCCTCCTGCTCACGGAGCTTCTCTCAAAATAATTTTCTGTGTGCTATTATTCTGTCGTGTTTTAGCAAAGCTTATTCTAATATTTTAAATAGAATTGTATTAAGTCTACATATTTATCTAATCAGTACTATCACCTTTCCTGTATTGAGCTAAACAAATGAGCCATATAAAGCTAAGGCGTCTGTATAAGACTCTTAACCTCAGTCTTTTTGTTTGCTTGTTTGTTTATTTTAAAGTAATCCCTACACCCAAGGTGGGCCTGGAACTCAACCTGGAGATCAAGCTTCTCAGACTGTATGGACTGAACCAGCCAGGTGCCCCAACCTCAGTCTTAACTATCAATCATCACTGCTTTATCTGTAAGGGTTAAATTGTAGTGTCGGGCTAATGCGTAGCTTGAAAAGTAACAGCTTTGTTCTGACATTGAAGGTCAAGAGATAACAGCCTTGCTTTACTCTTGTACATTACGCTTCCTACTCTTGTAAATCAGGCTTCACCAACAAAGGAAACAAAAGCTCAAAGAAAAGAGCATCAGAGGGCAAGGTCAAGGAGATCCACTGGTTGCAACTTAGCGGCAGAAAGTCTAAAATAATCACCTCATCCGGCAACTGTTTCTAACTCATCTGGGAACTGTTTCTCTGTTCTGTTCCCAGGTAATGATAAAACGATGTGATCGTGATCGGCTTTAAAAACTCTGTACCCCGGCTGTTCAAGGCCGCACTCTGATCAAGAGTGTTGGTCCCAATCGGTCGGCCTTGCCTCTCATTGCAATAAACTTTGTTGTAACTGTCATTGGTGCCCGTAGCATTGTTTCAGGAGTCGTGTGGATGCAACATATCTATCTATCTATCTATCTATCAATCATCTATCTATCTATCTATTTACCTAAGTTTTGAAGAGAGCCTGTACGAGTGGGAGAGGGGCAGACAGAAGGAGAGACAGAATCCCAAGCAGGCTCTGCACCGTCAGCACAGAGCCCCTAGCCGGCCCCAACTCACCAACTGAGATCATGCCCTGAGCAGAGATAAAGAGATCAAGAGTTGGACACTTTACCGACTGTACCATGCAGGTGCCTCCCATTATCACTGCTTTAAACAGTTTTCTTGTAACTCAAAAAAAAAAAGAAAAAAGAAAAAAATCACCAAGTCACAATTCAACTACCTCATACAAAATTAAAAAAAAAGAAAAAAAAGAAAAGAAAAAACCACAAACCTAAACTAGGTTGAGTTTGAGCCAAGCTCCTCTGCTACTCCAAAATATTCAGTAACTTTCTGTGGTATCTTACAAGCCTTACAGAAAAGCCTCATTTCGTACCTTCCAGTTTTGTTAGAATCATTCACATTCAATATGAATGTATACTGCTTGCAACTAACTAAAAAGCAAGCATTCTTATCTAGGAAAATTCACTGTACTTAATATGGTCTCCATAAAGGAGAAATATTCTCTAGATATTATAGAAACAAATGCTGCCAAAGAAAATGTTTCAACTTTTCTTTCAAAACATGGTATGAGTAGGGAGTGATTGCTGTAGTGCTGAAGGCTAATCTCACGCTGGGGAAGCTAAGGTCCAGTCCAGATAACGAGAAGAGACCTCTGTGAGTACCAGAGGAATTTAGTTGAGGTCCAGAAAAGCCACACTTGAGCAATATGGACCAAACTGAGAAAAGGCCATGCCATCCTGGGATGAAACACAAAAGAGAAATAAGCCTGTCTTAATCAAGAATAAAAACAAACCTAAAGAGATCAAAAGGATTTATCAGTCATTTAACAGCAGGCCAGAACATCTTTTAAAGGATGACAACAACACAATGCAGACCCCTTGTGACATACCACACAAAATGTCCAGGATAAAAAATTATGAGCCATGTAACAGAGGAACAGTATAATCCATAATTAAGGGGAAAAAGCAGTCAAGATAACTTAGATTTGGAATTAGCAGATAAGGGGCTTTAAAACTATAAATATGTTCAAGGACATAAGGAAAAGTTGTAATGAGTAAAAGGTGCAAACTCTAAGCAGAGAAGTGGAAAGAATTAAAAAAAAAAAGATGGAAATCCAAGAAATGAAAAAGAACATTATCTTAAATGAAAACTTCACTGGATAGTTTTAACAGATTATGGGAAATTGCAGAAGAAAGGGTCAGTGAACTCAAGAGAGATCAGTAGAAATGATTGAATCTGAAGACTTGACTTGAGAGAAATACAATGAACAAAAATAGTTGAGTCTCTGTGACCTGTGAGACAACATGAAGTGCTCAAATATATATTCTCCAGAAGGAAAGGAGGGAGAGAGAAAATGGGGGGGGGGGGGCGAGAGAAGGGGCTATCTGAAAAAATAAGGAGTGAAAATTTCTCAGTTTTGGCAACATCAAACCATGGAGCCAACAAGCTCAGCGAACTCCAAGAGCATAAATATAAAGAAAACACCTACATCACAGTTGACCAAGTGCTCTCAGTTTTGTAATTTACCCACTGACCTGACTTGAAAAATTTTAGTCAGGTTCTCTCCTCCCCACAGGCTCCTGAACTTTGGCTGGTTCACTAAGGTTTAGCAATTACTAATGTGTAAAACATCCACCTTTAAAAGCTCATTCTGAGTATCAGCCAACCACAGAAACATTGCTGTTGAAATGCCCTGATTTTGCCAACTGTTCACCCATTACCTGCCCCAGATCATGCTGGTCCTGCTTACCCCTCTCTATAAAAGTCTTTTTCTGTTTGGTTTTGAGACATTTGCAGATCCTGAAGTTGGGGCATCCTACCTAATGCAATGGTTTTTATGAATAAAGTCTCCTTGTCTAAGTACAGATTTGTTTTTGTTTAACATAGTCAAACTGCTAAATATATATAATACATAAATATATGAAACTAAATATAAGGAGAAAAATCTTAAAGGCCAACAGAGGGGGGAAAAAAGACATTACAAACAAAGGATGGCTTCTCATTAGGAGCAATGGACACCAGAGAATACTGGAATATCTTTAGAATGCTAGAAGAAGAAAAAAAAAAAGAATAACAAGGACCTAGAATTCCACATCAGTAAATATGTCCATTGAAAATGGGTGAAATTGGGGCACTGGATGGCTCAGTTGGTTAAGCATCTGACTTCAGTTCAGGTCATGATCTCATGGTTTTTGAGTTTGAGACCCATGTTAGGCTCTGTGCTGACAGCTCAGAGCCTGGAACCTACTTCAGATTGTGTCTCCTTCTTTCTCTGCCCCTCCCCCACTCGCTCTCTCTCTCAAAAATAAATAAACATTAAAGAAATGGGTGGAAAAACATTTCTCATAACTAAAAAAGGAGAGAATTTGTCACTAGCATACCTGCATGACAAGAAATGCTAAAAGGGCATTCTTCAGGCTGAAGGAAAATAATTTCAGAATAGAAATTCAGATCAACAAGAAAGAGTGTGGCTCTGTTGGGTGAGCATCTGACTTTTGATTTCAGCTCTGCTCATGATCTCATGGTTGGTGGGATCCAGCGACACACTGGGCTCTGCACTGACAGTGTGGAGCCTGCTTGGGATTCTCTCTCCCTCTCTCTGCCCCTACCCTGCTCTCTCTCCCTCTCAATATAAATAAATAAACTTTAAACAAAAAACAAGAAAGAATTAGGAGTACTGAGAATGATGGGAGGTGTGTCCTTTCTGGCTAAGATGTTGATAGGTAAGCCACATGGATCTCAGAAATGTTAACCACTGAAAATACAACCAACATAGAAACTGAACTGTACAGGGTAGTTAGGTTAGTGCTGGATAATTCAAGGTTTGAATCCCAACTCCACAACTTACCTGGCACACGACCATGGACAATGTTGTTCATTTGTCAATAATTCAATAAGTATTTAGTGAGCATCTATGTCCAAGGCACTACTCCAGGACCCGGGGATTTAGTAGTGAACAAAACAGACTAAGTTCCTGTCCTTACAGAGCTTATAGTCCAGTCATATAATGACTTCATATTTAAGTTTCTTTTTCTGTGAAGTAGATATAACCAATTTCTTAGAGTTTATTTTGAAGGTTAAGATAAAGCATGCAAAGTGTAAAGTGCTTAGCAAAGCACATGGCACAGAATAAACATACGAAATGTCACCACACCATTTATTTCTTTATTATGGTAACAACCACATCATTTAGTACATTAAGTCTCCACTTATAAGTCAGAGTGAAAGAAAGAATGAAAGAGGGAGAAGAGAAATAAAAACAGAAGATGCAGGTAACCTTAACTTATACCCTCTGTTGTATTTTTCTCTTCTCTGTTTGGCTGCATGATTCTGATTCTCTCTCCTTCTCTGTCATTGGTACCAAATGGATCCTAACCTCCTCTTCTCCATGGCCATTATAGAACTCTTTGTACGCTGAGGAAGAATCTGGTTCTGAGCTGGAGGAAGAGCTGTAACTGTTACAAGTCTGTTATTTCACTTGCAATAAAAACCCAAATATGACTAGTTTATATTTCAGAAGAGAGGCTAAGAATGAATGAAATCCAGGTAAAATGATCTCCTTTGTTCTATTTCTGCTGTTGTCAAATGCAAACACACGACTGTGAAGTTTGGAACGAGACAAAAACCACTATTTTTTTTTTAAATTTATTGTTAAGTTAGCTAACATACAGTGTACATGGTGTGCTCTTGGCTTCAGGAATAGAGTCCCATGATTCATCACTTACACACAACCCCCAGTGCTCATCCCATCAACTGCAATCCTCAATGCCCATCACCCATTTTCCCCACTTCCCCCCAACCCCCCACCATCAACCCTCAGCTTGTTCTCTGTATTTAAGAGTCTCTTATGGTTTGCCTCCCTCTCTGTTTGTGACTATTTTTTTTTCCTTTCCCTTCCCCCATGGTCTTCTGTTAAGTTTCTCAACTTCCACATATGAGTGAAAACATATCTGTCCTTCTCTGACTTTATTTCATTTAGCATAATACCTTCCAGTTCCAACCACATTGCTGCAAATGGCAAGATTTCATTCTTTTTGAGTGCTGAGTAGTATTCCATTGTGTGTGTGTGTGTGTGTGTGTGTGTGTGTGTGTGTGTGTAGTGTGTGTGTATATATATACATACAAACTATATATATACACTATATATATATATATATATATATATATATATATATATATATACCAGATCTTCTTTATCCATTCATAAGTTGATGGACATTTGGGCTTTTTCCATAATTTTGCTATTGTTGATAGTGCTGCTATAAACTTTGGGGTACATGTACCCCTATGAATCAGCACTCCTGTATCCTTTGGATAAATTCCTAGTACTGCTATTGCTGGGTTGTAGGGTAATTCTGTTTTTAATTTTTTTGAGGAACCTCCACACTGTTTTCCAGAATGGCTGCACTCATTTGCATTCCCACCAACAATGCAAGAGGGTTCTCCTTTCTCCACATCCTTACCAACATCTGTTGAAAAACCATTATTTTAATAAGTGAATCCCTAATAGCACTGAACCTTGATAGGAATAAAAAAGTATCATGGCAGGGGCACCTGCATGGCACGTTGGTCAAGTGTCCAACTTTTGATCTCATCTCAGGGCGTGATCTCATGGAGTTTGAGCCCCACATCGGCTCTGCACTGACAGTGTGGAGCCTGCTTGGAATTCTCTCTCTTCCTCTCTCTCTCCCCTTCCATTCCCTCTCTCATTCTGCCTTTGCCTCCTTCCCTCTCAAAATAAATAAACATTAGAAAAATATCATGGCAAAAACCAGCTCAAAAATTAATGAATATATATTATTAAAAAGTATGTTAAAAGCTACACTTAAAAGCCTGGGTGGCTCAGTTGGTTAAGTGTCTGACTTCAGCTCAGGTCAGTGAATTTGAGCCCCCCATTAGGCTCCGTGCTGACAGCTCTGTGCCTGAAGCCTGCTTCAGATTCTGTGTCTCCCTCACTCTCTGCCCCTCCCCTGCTCGCACTCTGTCTCTCTCTCTCTCAAAAATAAACATAAAAAAATTAAAACTAACTACATAAATAAATATATGTGCTGCCGAAGCAAACACACTAACTAAATAAATAAAAGCTATACTAGACCCAGACAGTTTGCATTCAAATGTTAAAGGAAATTTAAATTTTATTTGGGTGAAAATTTTCAAATTAATGTTAACAAAACATTCCTTGAGTTGATTTTGGAGAGTAATGCTGATTATTGAGTTCTGTATATGGCTCAAGGACCTCCCTCCTCAGTCAGGTCCTAAGATGGGAGAAAAGTAGGGAAGATCATAAGCTCAACTGACTGGTGAGAATAAGATAAGATAAGCTGAGACAAGAATACAGAAGACCCTCATGAAGGTCCAGAAAGGTTTATTAGACCCCAGGAATTTTTTCTAGCTCTAAGTTCTCAAAAGGTTCACAATCATAAAAAAGGATTGTGGTATGGTGACATAATAAGAAATATATATTTGACATTGTCCCTAGTTCCTGTCATAGAGCTTATTAAATGCTTGGAATTTCCTGAGTGATGGGGTGAAGAGGAATGTATTTTGTTATTCATAATAACCCTCTTTCAACCATAACTGTTTATGATAATGAGGTGACTCTTGGTGGGCTCTAGACAGCTTCAGGATAGGTTGCCAGAGCAACCAACCAAGTGATTAGAAGGTTGGAAGTTTCAGCCTCAAGCCTTCCCTAGAGGGAGGGGAGAGAGGTTGGAGGTTGTGATAATCCCCAATAGCTAGTCCCCAATGGCCAATGATTTAGTTGATCATAACCATGGAATGGAACCTCCATAAGACCTCTAAATGATAGGGTTTGGAGAGCTTCCAGGATGGTGAACACTGAGGTGCTAGGTAGGAGTGGGATCCTTGGAGAGGGCATGGAAATTCTATGGACCCCTACCCCACCACACCTTGCTCTGTGCATTTCTTTTATTTGTCCTTTTCTGAGTTGTATCCTTTATGCTAATCTGCAATAGTAAAGTAAACTGTTTTCCTGAGTTCTATGAACCATTCTAGCAAATTATTGAACTGAGAAGGGGATTGTGGGAATCCCTGATTAATAGCCAGTTGGTCAGAAATACAAAAGACTCAGGCTTGTGACTGACTTCTCAAGTGGGGAGACAGACCTGCGGTACTGAGCCCTTAACCCTAAAATCACCCAATACTACTATTCTACAAACATTTGATACTTAAGAAAGAGAAATTCAGGCCAGTTTGAAAGAATCTAATAAAATAATCCAGAGCATTCAATTACTTAACCTGTAGGGTCTGTTAGTGAAAGAATTTAACTGAACTGTAGGATACCCAGCTCGTGTCTGGACAGTTGGAAAAAAACTCACACATTTGGTGTCTGAAGTGCTAGAAGTAAAAATCAAATCCTATTGGGTTAATGAGCGCTCTAACAAAAGACTTCATGTTTTTATCTTCCCCATTTTTCTCCATCCTCAAAGACACAATATTGGGAGCTTACCACCAGGTAGGGGCTGCTCAGTTCTCCTTCAGGGGAACTGTCTAAATCGCTTGAGGAAGCAGTTTTATTGACATGTTTCTTCATGGGTCTTTTCTTCTTTCTGGCTTTTCCATTCTTCTTATTATTCTTAAATGTCCATAAGAGTAAAGACAAAGGAAAACTTATACAGGAATAAAGACTTCACTGGATAAAGGTGGAGGGTAGAGTATCTTACGACCATCAAAATAGCCATAAGAGCCTCTATTGCTTTGAACCAAACACAAAGAAACTTACATGTTAAATGATATAGATTCTTTAGTCTGTGGTTAAAAATCTGTAACTTCTGATTTCTTATTCTGGAATTGCTTAGAGATGGTAGATACATTTCTTAATACATAAGACACTAAATTAATGCATTTTTGCAAAAAAAAAAAAGACAAATTCAAAATTGAATAAGTTAATTAAGACTTTAAAGTCTTTAATTAAATAATTTAAAGCCTTTAATTTCCCCAAGGCAGAACAAGATCAGTGAGTGTTAAAAGCTGGTGTGTTTGGATAGCTGTAAAACAGAAGACAGTTTATTTCTTAAGGACTTCTTAAGGTAGGTCTTAAGGGGATAAAAGATGCAGAAAACAAAAGAAGGTTATGAGGGTCACTCTTTGATACGGGTGATGGCACTGCTATCAGCTCCCAAGTAGTTAGAAAAGCTAAAAAGTCATTAAAAATATTTTTTAGGGGTGTCTGGGTGGCTCACTCAGTTAAGCGACTGACTTGGCTCAGGTTATGATCTCACAGTTCATGAGTTCAAGCCCCATGTTGGGCTCTGTGCTAACAGCTCGGAGCCTGGAGCCTGCTTCAGATTCTGTGTCTCCCTCTCTCTCTGCCCCTCCCCCTCTCACACTCTCTCTCCGTCAAAAATAAATAAACATTAAAAAAAATCAAATCTGAAGTAAATATGCCAAAAACCATGAAGATTTGCTGAAAGTAGGGGTGTTTTATGAAAATATATTAAAAAATATATATATTATAATCTGTTTAAATCCAAATCATAAACAGTGACTTCCATTTGTTTAAATCATGGAACCTGGTATTTATATTTTCTTTTTTTAAATGTTTATTCATTTTTTGAGAAAGAGAGAGAGACAGAGCATGAGCACAGTAGGGGCAGAGAGAGAGGGAAACACAGAATCTGAAGCAGGCTCTAGGCTCTGAGCTGTCAGCACAGAGCCGGATGCAGGGCTCAAACTCGGGAACTGCGAGATAATAACCCGAGTCTGACGCTTAACCAACTGAGCCACCTAGGTGCCCCTTGGTATTTATATTTTCAAAATAACAGAGGAGGCATGAAAGATAATTAACCTTCCTAAGGCCTAAAAATCATCTTTGTAAAGCATTGTAATTTAATTATATAGATGAAATATCATAAAATTAGTTACATGAAACCATGCCTCCTTTGATATTTTATTCTTGACAATAAGGAAAAACAATGTAGGAGAAAAGTATTTTACTTTGGAACATTTTTCTATATATTATCAGGAATAATCTTCATTTTGCTAGCATTACAGATTAAATTATAAATCTGGTACTTTACATAAAGTTTCTAAATCTAGTATTTAGAAAAATGTAAATTTCTTTTTGTAACGGTAATATAAATTAACCTCCTGCCTCATAATTGATAAACTCACAAGTAAATTTATTTTGGTGGAGTATGAGGAAAATGTCTGTGTGTGTGTATCTGGGAGCTGGTGAAGGTGGTAGGGTCTGTAGTTCTGAGAAGGGTTTCCATTTTAGGAATTTCCCATTTGAGCTATTTTTAAAGAACCACAGTCTAAAATTTTGTCTTGATAGAATATTGTGAAAGGGTATGATTTTATTCTGATTTTACACTTAATGTTATTTTAACTGTCATTTTATTTTTGTCCTCAAGTGGTAAGGTACAAATTGAAATTAAAATAGTCAAATGTTCTGGAAATAATAACTGAATGAAACAGTGCTTTCTCTTTGTAAGTGAATTTAACTATAAAATGGTAATATTTCAACTTGATCATACTCTAGATAGAAATCATTTGCCATTTCTTTTCTAAAACTATCTTATACTTTAGTTAAGAAGGATAATTTCAGGAGCCCCTGAATAGTTCAGTTGGTTAAGCAACCAACTCTCAATTTCAGCTCAGGTAGTGATCTTGAGGTTCGTGGGTTAGAGCCCCACATCGGGCTCTGCACTGACAGTGAGCGGCCTGCTTGGGATTCTCTGTCTTCCTCTCTCTGCCCCTCTCCTGCTTGCTCTCTATCTCTTTATCTTAAAAATAAATAAACATTTTAAACAAAATTTTAAAAAAGGATAATTTCAGGCCAGTGTGGAAGGAATCCAATAAAATAACCCAAAGCATTCAATTTCTTAATTAAAATATATGTTAAATTTTCTATACTAATAGTACAGTCACACACCTGAAACTACTGTAACACTGTATGTTAATTATACCTCAGTAAAATAAAAAATGACACCTAATAAAAATAGTATAGTTATAAAAGATGTCAGTTATATACATAAAAAATATTTGTTAGCTCTACCTTTGTAAAACAATGTAAGAACACAAACCATAATAGATATTTAATATTTACTAATTTGTCATGAGAGCAGGGATGACCTACTTTCTTGGCACTTACTTCTATTTGATGGGAAAATGAAGATATTGAGAGTATAAAGGTAGAAATATCTGGGTCACATATATATTTTTGCCTACAGATTTGATTTAATAAGTATTCTTATTAATATATTTAATGATTTAATAAGTATGATAGATTTAATAAGTATAATAGAGCCAAAATATTGGCTTTCTAAAATTTTTTTTTAATATTTATTTTGGAGAGAGAGAGAGACACAGAACATGAATGGGTGAGGGGCAGAGACAGAGGGAGACACAGAATCTGAAGCAGGCTCCAGGCTCTGAGCTGTCAACACAGAGCCCGACGCGGGGCTCGAACTCACAAACCATGAGATCATGACCTGAGCCAAAGTCAGACGCTTAACCGACTGAGCCGCTCAGGCTCCCCTAAAATATTGACTTTCTAGAGAGAAAATGTTTGAGAAACCACATTAGCAATCCATCTCAGGAGGTGCTGTGACATTATCTGGTTTCCTTATCCTCCTATCCTCTATCCATTTCAGTTCCAGGATCTCAACCTGATGTAACACAACAGTTTTATATAGTTTTAGCAACTATCATTTTCATGTATAGTTTATGATGTTTATTCTTTTCCATTGGGTTTAAAGAAGATGGTAGGAATGGAAGAACATAAAATGCTTTGTTTTAAACTGGTTTTATAAGACGAACTTGAGTGTAAGAGGGAATTTTCAACTTAAAAAATTTTTCTTGTGTGGTAGAAAATACACAAAATGTACCCTTAACCATCTCTTAGTGTATAGCTCAGCAGCTTCAAGCACATGCACACTCTTGTAAAACTAACCTCTAAAGCATTTCATCTTGCAGATCTGGAACTCTACACTCACCTCTAGTAAAAATAGCCGCCCAAGCCCCAGTGGAAGTGGTATCCCCACCTTCAGTGATAGTGGCTTCTCCACAAACAGTGGTATCCACAGTGGCTTCCATCTGAGAGGATTAATACTGCATTGCCTGAGAAAATGGTATTGGCCTCCTCTGAGGCAGTCCCCCCATAAAACAATGCTGATTCTCCATAGGACCCACCCCTATTACCCCTCTTTGCTTCTAGACCTATAACTAGACTCAAGTTCCAGGAGGCCAGTAATACTAAAGTACAAAGTGTAACCCATGAGAAAGTATGTTACATTCCAAAAGAACTACTTGAGCTTTCTAATTTGTATAATCAGAAATCTGGGGAACATGTGGAAATGGACAGTAAGAGTGGGGGATAATGGAGAAGAAACACAAAGTTGGGATCAGGTTGAATTTATTGATATGGGCTTACTAAGCAGAAATTTTGCTTTTAATGTCACAGCTCAAAGAGTCAGATATCATTTTTTTAATGTTTATTTATTTTTGAGAGAGAGGGAGAGAGAGGGAGGGAGAGAGAGTTCGAATGGGGAGGTGCAAACAGACAGGGAGACAGAGAATCCCAAGCAGGCTCTGTGCTGACAGCGCAGATGTGGGGCTCAAACTCATGAACTGTGAGATCATGACCTGAGCTGAAATCAAGAATCAGATGCTTAACTGACTGAGCCATCTAGGCTTCCTGCAGCTCAAAGAGTTAGAAAGGGCTCTGTTTGGTTGGCTGGCTGAAATATGGACCAAAAGATGGCCTACAATTATCAAACTGGAAATGCCTGACCTGTTTAGTGCAAAGGAAAGGATTTGGTGGCTTATGGAAATTGGTATGTTAGGGTGAATTTGTTAATAAGGCCTACTCACCCACACTGGGAGGGTCTAGAAGACATATCTTTTACCAACACTTTGAGAAATAAATTTGTGAGGGGAGACTTACCATCCTCGACGAACTCCATGATTGCTTGTCTCTGTAGGCCAGACCTTACAGTGGGAACTGCAACCATTCGCAAAACATGAATGCAATAGGCGTAATTAGATCCCAGAGTAGCAGGGTGGCTACAAGTAGTGGCACAACTGCCAAAGGGAAGTCACAGAGTCAAAATAGGTCCTTGAACCCATCTTGTGGTTATTTCCCTAGTTCTAGAATGCATAATTGTAAGAGACATACTTAGCAGATGGCAGAATATCTGTATTTCCTAACTTGTGGAGTTAGGGCTATGATGGCAGGCAAGGTCAATGGAAACCATTAGAACTGCCTCAAATTAGCAAAACAGTAAATCAAAAGCAATACTACATCTGGGCAAGGACTGCACAGCTTAGTGCGACCATTAAGGATGCAAGGGTGGTGACTCCCACCACATCCTCATCCAATTCTCCTATCTGATCTGTGCAGAAAACACATGGATCTTGGAGAGTAACAGTGAATTATCATAAACTTAATCAAGCAGTGACTCCAATCACAGTTGCTGTACCAGATGTATAGCATCCAGTACATTTGCTTATTACTTGAGCAAATTAATGTATCTCCTGTTACTTGGTATGTAGATGCTAATGTGGCAAATGCCTTTTTCTCCCTATCTGTCCATCAGGCAGGCCCACCAGGAGCAGGCTGCTTTAAACTGCAAGGTTAGGAATATATCTTAACTGTCCTGCCTCAGGGTGGTATCAACTCTCCAGACTATCTCATAAGTTAGTTTTTACTTTTTCTTTCTTTCTTTCCTTCTTTCTTTCTTTCTTTTTCTTTCTTTCTTTCTTTCTTTCTTTCTTTCTTTCTTTCTTTCTTTTGTTTCTTTCTTTTGTTTCTTTCTTCTCTTTTTCTTTTTTTTAATTTATTTTCTTAAGTAATCTCTACACCCAATGTGGGGCTTGAACCCACAACACTGAGATTAAGAGTCCCACCCTCCACATACTGAACAAGCCAGGCACCCCCCCCCCCTTTTTTTTTTCAGGAATCTTGATCAACTTTTTTTCCTCCACAAGACATCACATGTGTCTTTTATGGTGATGACAATATGCTGACTGGACCTAGTGAGCAAGAAGTAGCAACTACTCTAGACTTATTGATAAGACATTGGCATGTCAGGAGGTGAGAAATAAATCTGACTAAAATTCAGGGACTTCTATCTCAGGAAAATTTCTAGGGGCCTAATGGTGTGGGACATGTTTAGATATCCTTTCTGGTGCCTGCGTGGTTCAGTCAGTTAAGCACTGGATTCTTGATTTTGGATTAGGTCATGATTCCATGGTACATGGGATTGAACCCCATATCTGGCTCCACATCAAGTGTGGAGCCTACTTGTGGTTCTCTCTCTTCCTCTCTCTCTGCCCCTCCCCAGCTTGCTCTCTCATAAATAAATAAATAAATAAATAAATAAATAAATAAATAAATAAAACATTAAAAAAAAAAAGACATTCTTTCTAAGGCAAAGGGTTGAGTTGTTGGATCTGGCCTCTCCTACAACCAAGAGCACAAGCCTAGTTGACTTCTTTGGATTTTGAAGGCAAGACATTCCTCATTTGGGTTTGTTACTACAGCCCACATATTCAGTACCCCCAAAGATGCTAGTTTTGAGTAGGACCCAGAACAAGAGAAGATTCTGCAACAGATCCTGACTGCTGAGCACTCTGTTCTATCACTTTGACCATATGATCCAAGAGAGCAACTGGTGCTTGCTATGGCAGTAAGAAATAGGTATGCATTTTGGTGCCTCTGGCAGGCCCCTATAGGTGAATCATTGGGCAGGCTTTTGGATTTTGGAGCAAGACTCTACAAGGTGAAAAAACATAACCAGCTGAGATACTTACTGAAGGCAAAAGTAATGCAGAATGGAAAGTATAAGGAGATAGTTATAAATACGACCTATTACCACTTGACTGGTTACAGAAAGGAAGACTGTAAATGTCTAGAGTATTTCTTCATTTTTTTAATGAATATGGTACCATATACACACACATATTTAGCTAATGTCTTTGTTTTCTTTCCTCTTTTATTCCCTTATTATATAACAAAAGATGTATTGATTTTATATTAGTATTTAAGTATTATTAATTATTTTATTTTATTTTTTATCTAAGTTACAGGGTATCAGGAGAGGAGTAAACATCACTCATAAATCCATGATTCTCATCTTAGTTAAAAATCTCCCTGATTTAGAGGTGTCCAGGTGGCTCAGTCAGTTAATCGTCAGACTTGACATTGGCTCAGGTCATGATCTCACGGTTCGTGGGTTTGAGCCTTACATCGGGCTCCAAGCTGACAGTGCAGAGCCAGCTTGGGATTCTCTCTCTGCCTGGTTCACACACTCTCTTTCAAAATAAGTAAATAAATTAAAACAAAAAAACCTCCCTGATTAAAAAAAAAAGTTTAATTAAAAGGGTAGTCAATCCTTGTTATTTAGGCTGTAATCCAGTTCCTTGGGGAATTGGAGATAACTTTGTCTGGCAAATGTCTACAAAACCAGAAATGGAACCCTAGAAACAATTCAAGCCCATTTATTTTTACCAATATTCAAACCTCACCTTAACTTCTGAAAATATTTAGCAATATTGTAAGATGAGGATATTAGAACAAAATTGCCCTGTACTTAAGGGGAAAAAAGGGGAGGTTCCTGGATGGCTCAGTTGGTTAAGTGTCCAACTTTGGCTCAGGTCATGATCTCACAGTTCATGAGTTCAAGCCCTGTGTGGGGTTCTCTGCTGTTGGCTCACAGCCTGCTTCAGATCATCTGTCCCTCTGTCTCTCTCTACCCTTCCCCTGCTTGTGCTCTCTCTCTCTCAAAATAAATGAACATTAAAAAAAAAAAAAGAAAGAAAGAAAAAGGAAGATAAATAGCAATTACCTGAACACTCTTAAGAAAAAAATGCTTTCTTTTTCTATTTCTTGAGGTTATAAATCCTATCAAATCTTTGAAATGTAAACCCCCAAATCACCTGACATTAAAGAACAAAAAAAGAGAAAGAGGCCTTTTTAAAATACAAACTGCTAAAATGGCTCTTGTGCCCAAACTCTAGCAGTCTCTTTTTTTAAAATTATTTTTATTCTTTTTTAAAGTTTATTTATTTTGAGAGGGGGGGAGGAGCAGAGAGACAAGGGGGAGAGAAAGAGAGAATCCCAAGCAGACTCTGCACTGTCAGGGCAGAGCCTGACTCAGGGCTCGATCTCATGGAACCATGAGATCATGGCCTGAGCCAAAATTGAGAGTTGGACACTTAACCAATGTATCCACCCAGGTACCCCATTTTTTAAAAATGTTTATTTATTTATTTTGAGAGAGGGAGAAAGTGTGTGCACATGTCAGCAGGGAAGGGACAGAGAGAGAGGGAGAGAGAATCCCAAGCAGGCTCCCCACTGTCAGCATGGAGCCTGATGTGGGGCTCAATCTCACAAAATATGAGATCATGACCTGAGCTGAAACCCAGAGTCAAGACACTTAACTGACTGAACCACCCTGGTGCCCCTAAAATGAAATCTTTTGACAACAATCTGAGATGTTCCAGGGAACTCCTGGAACATTTTAAAGATTTTGTGAAAAATTAAACTAATTAGAATTATTTGGTATGTTAAATTACATGGGAAGCACTGCCAAATAAGTGATAATAAACACTGTTAAATTATAGTTGTGTCGACTGTAATTAAAAGAAATGTTCTAAAATTGTATAAAACCCCTAGAAATCTGATGTCCTGGTATGTTATTATCTTGAGGTGTTGTGTGTCTTGAAAATAAACAAATGTTATAGCCAACTGCATCATAATAAACTCTCATCAAATCTTTAACCATGGTCATTTTTAAGTCTCGTCATTTACAGTTAACTGTTTTACACTGATGCTATTGAAAATATGTTTCCTCTTTAGTGAGATTGATGGAAAAACTTTTGAGTACAGGTTTCTGGTAACCTTAAGATCATAAAACTGAATTAGGTAAGAATTTCCAAAATGAGTGTAAAAATTGGATTCAAAGAAAACAAAAACTAATAACATGGGACTGAATGAACTGAGGAAGATAATTATAGTTCTTATAACTTTGTTAAAACACTGCTGACTTTGAAAAATGCTTTGGGGCACCTGGGTGGCTCAGTCGGTCAAGCATCTGACTCCAGTTCAGATCATGATCTCATGGTTTATGAGTTCAAGTTCTGCAATGGGTGAGCTTGTGCATTGCTTCAGGTGAGCACAAGCCCTGTGTCAAGTGAACATGAGCCCCCCCTTCAGGTGAGCCCTGCTTTTCTCTGTCTCTCTATCTCTCTCTCTGCCCTCACTCACTTGTGCCCTCTCTCTCTTAAAAAAAAAAAAAAGTTTGTTTCTCCAGATCTATGGAAATCTTTTCTCTTAAAGCAACTGGCCTATAGTAATTTGATAAGTTACACCATTATAAGAAGAATTGAAACATTTATCTTTTCTCCCTACCTGAACCCTCCAGAATTAAAAAACTCAGTGAATATTCTTATATTTTTAAAGATATATATTTATTTGCACTAATTCAATAAGAATTCATTCTCCTTGTAAGAGGACACAATTGGAATCATTGGTTGTATTAGCAAGATTTTGACTGGAATGTTTTATTTGAGGGAGACAGGCATAGACTCAGATATGACTAGATTGCCTTAAGGAACTAAAGTAGAGTTATGGAGCCAATAAAGACTGTTGGAAAAACAACCTGATAAGTTTACTTACAGGGTTCCTAGCAGCCTTACCAGGTAAGTAAAGATCACTTCCTGGCAGGGACAGAACTTCAGGAAAATTTGGAGACCTGGAGAAGAAAGGAATTAACCCAAATCTATAGGTATTGCAGGCAAAATATAATGACAAATATTTGGGTTGGCTTCTGGCCTTGAGAGGCAATTAAAAGTTCAATCTGGAGATTCCTTATGAAAAGTTCCAGCAAAGCAGATGCAAAAGAGTCTATGTGACCATTTGCTATTCTTGCTGCACTTATATAAACAAACAGGACTTGCTTTTTAAATAAGTTAGTCTTAATTTGGATATCTTTAGTAAAAATGAGGGTGGTTATAAAGAGAAAAATTACGTTTCAGTAAGACATTGTCAGAGAACAAGAATTCCTGCTCTTCCCTTAGCTAGACTAAGACTCAAATTTACTTACGACAGATTAACAGGAGAAAACAGAATTTAACCCTATATATATAGGACTCCCCATAGACATGGAAATCCAAAGACAGGCAAAATGAGGCAAATATGTCATCCTGAACTAAGGATAAAGGGGATGGGGTCTGGGACTTCAGAGGGAAGGAAAGTACTTCACAGGGCAATAAGAAGAGCAGATGTGTGGTAATTAGATGTTTGCCACACCATACAGATGGGTCACTCAGATTAAATTTATCTGTTAATAACCCTTCTTCTGGCAAAGACCCCCAATTTAGATTCTTCTGTGTGGTTAAGGGAGGACAAAAGTTTCTCTTGAGTCTGTAGGGTCTCAAATGCCTTCAGCTCAAAATGATCCATATGCCAAAGTGGCACATTCTGGCCACTTCAACATCTTTGTAAATATTAGAATTCAGTTCTGCTAATGGTCTTTGAGGTTTTGTTTTCTATTTCAGGGACCCAGGGCAAGTTGCCCCAAGATGGGCCATTTTGGTATGTGGATTATTGAGCTGAAGGCAACCCCGAAGGCTCAAGAGAAAATTTGCTGCCCTCCTTAACTACATAGAAGAATCTAAATTGAAGGGTCTTTCTAGAATAAGGGTCATTACCAGAGATAAGTTTAACTGAGTAACCCACCTATATGGCAGGGCAAACCTTTGTTTACCAAATATTTACTCTTTTCATTTTTTTGTGAATTGCATTTCTTCCCTTTGAAGTTCCAGACCCCTACCTCCTTCCCCCTAGTTCGGAATGACCTATAAGCCTCATTTTGCCTGTCTTTGGAATTTCCATGTCTGTGTGGATTCCCATATGCTATTAAATTTGATTTTCTCCTGTTAATCTGTCTCATGTCAATTTGATTCTTAGTCCAGCTAGAAGGACTTTGAAGGGAACAGGAATTCTTGCTTCTCAACACTTGGCAGAGTCAGTAGGATACTTTAACTTGCTGGACACCACTCGCTGGACACTGCTGCAGCTGAGAGACCCTGGGACCTCTGACATTTAGCCAGCCATAAGTGAGATTTCTCACAATGCCAGCTTCTTGGAATCTCTATCTGCTAAATCTGATGGAGCAGGTGTGGTGAGTCCTTTCATCTAAATTTAGATTAGGAGAAAATACTTATGGAACTAGTTCCTTTGGCTTAGGGACTCTTTTTTGAATTAAAAGAATTTTTTTTGAATGTTTATTTATTTTTGAGAGAAAGACAGAGTATCAGCAGGGGAGGAGCCAAGATAGAGGGGAACAGAGAATCTGAAACAGGCTCCAGGCTCTAAGCTGTCAGCACAGAGCCTGATGTGGGGCTTCAACTCATGAACCGCGAGATCATGCCCTGAGCATTGCTGTAGGGATGCTCAACTGACTGAGCCACCCAGGAGCCCCAAGGCTTAGGGATTCTTTGGTCAAATTTGGTACAGTATTGTTTGGTCACTGATCCATTTCCTCCCTGAGATGGTCTTTGTTTTCCTCTGTGTCTTTTATGTTATCATCTGTTGCTAAGGGACATCTTGGAAGTCAAAGCCACAAAATGGGTGGGTAGAGGTCGATCACTTAAAAGCTATTAGAGCACTCGCCTCCTCAAGGAGACTCCTGTGATAGGATAAGTTGGTCATGGAACAGATCAGATTGACAATAGGTCACCTGACAAGGTCAAGAAAACTTCATTGCAATGAAGTATGCTGTAAAACAACACACAGAATCTAACCTCTCAGCAAACCCTCTTAAGTATTACAGTGGCTCCAAAAGACCCAAGGTTTAGATAAAACTGTTAGAATTTTCCTTTTTTTTTTTTTTTTTTTTTCTCTATGTCTTGAGATCTTGGCTTTGTGATCAATGAGAATATTCTCTTTGTCTACACTATCTGGAGGGTGTGCTTACCAGGGTGACCATTGGTGGCCAGTTAAACAGACTGGGGTTCTAAGTCTCTCTGTTTGGCTGTGCCAGGTTTCAGGGGTGTTTTTCTAACCTTTGGCATCTCAACCTTCATTGCTGGATTACTGCTAAAAAGTTCCATTCCAGAAGCACCTGCCTGGTATAACAGATTAGTGTGTCTGTGACTGGCAGCATCTCATGTTTTCATGGGATTCCAGAGACATTATTTTCACTATGCCATCCTTATTGCTTATGCAACAAAGGCCTTTGCTTTCTTAGACTAATTTCAGAATAAATCTTCAGATTATAGGGGCTGCATCATCCATATCCTCTCTGGATGTCTCCTGTACCTTTGGTTAAGCCATTAAAAGGCTTATTGGTTTGAGTCACTATTAATAGATTCTACTTGTCAATGGCCAGACAACAGGTCCTTTGACTATATTAAAACTATATATATATATATATATATATATATATATATATATATATATATATATATTTATGGCACAAAAACAGACACATAGACCAATGGAATAGAATAGAAACCCCAGAACTAGACCCATAAACGTACGGCCAACTAATCTTTGACAAAGCAGGAAAGAACATCCAATGGAAAAAAGACAGTCTCTTTAACAAATGGTGCTGGGAGAACTGGACAGCAACATGCAGAAGATTGAAACTAGACCACTTTCTCACACCATTTACAAAAATAAAATCAAAATGGTTAAAGGACCTGAATGTGAGACAGGAAACCATCAAAACCCTAGAGGAGAAAGCAGGAAAAGACCTCTCTGACCTCAGCTGCAGCAATTTCTTACTTGACACATTCCCAAAGGCAAGGGAATTACAAGCAAAAATGAACTACTGGGACCTTATGAAGATAAAAAGCTTCTGCACAGCAAAGGAAACAACCAACAAAACTAAAAGGCAACCAACGGAATGGGAAAAGATATTTGCAAATGACATATTGGACAAAGGGTTAGTATCCAAAATCTATAAAGAGTTCACCAACTCCACACCCAAAAAACAAATAATCCAGTGAAGAAATGGGCAGAAAACATGAATAGACACTTCTGTAAAGAAGACATCCAGATGGCCAACAGGTACATGAAAAGATGCTCAACGTCGCTCCTCATCAGGGAAATACAAATCAAAACCACACTCAGATATCACCTCACGCCAGTCAGAGTGGCCAAAATGAACAAATCAGGAGACTATAGATGCTGGAGAGGATGTGGAGAAATGGGAAACCTCTTGCACTGTTGGTGGGAATGCAGATTGGTGCAGCCACTCTGGAAAACAGTGTGGAGGTTCCTCAAAAACTTAAAAATAGACCGACCCTATGACCCAGCAGGAATTTACCCAAGGGTAAATTCTGCTAGGAATTTACCCAAGGGATATAGGAGTACTGATGCATAGGGGCACTTGTACCCCAATGTTTATAGCAGCACTCTCAACAATAGCCAAATTATGGAAAGAACCTAAATGTCCATCAACTGATGAATAGATAAAGAATTTGTGGTTTATATACACAATTGAGTACTACGTGGCAATGAGAAAGAATGAAATATGACTCTTTGTAGCAATGTGGATGGAACTGGAGAGTGTTATGCTAAGTGAAATAAGCCAAACAGAGAAAGACAGATACCATATGGTTTCACTCTTATGTGGATCCTGAGAAACTTAACAAAAACTCATGGGGGAGGGGAAGGAAAAAAAAAAAAGAGGTTAGATTGGAAGAGAGCCAAAGCATAAGAGACTCTTAAAAACTGAGAACAAACTGAGGGTTGATGGGGGGTGGGAGGGAGGGGAGGGTGGGTGATGGGTATTGAGGCGGGCACCTTTTGGGATGAGCACTGGGTGTTGTATGGAAACCAATTTGACAATAAACTTCATATATTGAAAAAAATAAAAATAAAAAAATATATTATATATATAATATATAATATAAAGAACTCTCAATTGTTTTATTAGTATAATGACTAAGCGTCAGGGACTCCCTTGACAAGATGAAATCACAGAAATTGGATATAAGACAAAAAGAAATGTCTACATCCAATGTAAATTTCCCTTCTTTAAAAAAAAAATTATTTCTTTTACTTATTTTTTTATTTTAGAGAGACAGAAAAGAGTGGGAGAGAGAGAGAATCCCAAGCAGGCTCCATGCCTAGCACAGAGCCCGACACAGGTGTTGATACCTGAGCCGACATCAAAAGTTGGATGCTTAACCAACTGAAGCACCCAGACACCTCTGAAGACATTTTGAGCCTGACATCTAGATGCCTTTTGGACTGGATAACTTCAGAACTGAGAAGTTCTGGCTTATGGAGCACCTGGGTTACTCAGTCAGGTAAGCGTCTAACAAGAGTTAGATTTTGGCCCAGGTCATGATCTCACGTTTTGTGATTTCCAGCCACGTGTCGGGTTCTGCACTGTCAGAGTGGAGTCTGTTTGGGATTCTCACTCCCTTTCTCTGCCCCTCCCCTTCTGACGTGCGTGCTCTCTCTCTCTCTCTCTCTCAAAATAAATAAACTTAAGGGGCGCCTGGGTGGCGCGGTCGGTTAAGCGTCCGACTTCAGCCAGGTCACGATCTCGCGGTCCGTGGGTTCGAGCCCCGCGTCGGGCTCTGGGCTGATGGCTCGGAGCCTGGAGCCTGTTTCCGATTCTGTGTCTCCCTCTCTCTCTGCCCCTCCCCGTTCATGCTCTGTCTCTCTCTGTCCCAAAAATAAATAAAAAACTTTGAAAAAAAAATTTAAAAAATAAATAAATAAATAAACTTAAAAAAAACTGGCTTGTAATTTGATCCAATCATTAATCACTGTTTTTCTTTTGTTCCCATAGATATGCCTCTTACTGACTACCTGATTATTTGAATCATAGACCTAACTTTGAGAACATCCCTGAAATAACCACCTCCTGAAATGAATTTGACTAAACTGACCTATTGTCAGGACTAAGAGGCTGGTTCAGTGAGATAAAACCACCTACCAGCTAACTCTGAATGTGTGCAATGGTAGGCTGCCCCCAAATGTGCCACTTTGGCTTACTATTTTAAATAAATCACTTAAGAAAACCCAAAGTTACTTAAGAAACAGCCAATGCCAAACGAATACTCTGATCCCCCTAAAAGGGACCATTGCTATACCAGGATGTAAAAAGACAACCTTATCACCAGAGACAGGGATTTTAAGGCTGAGAAGGCTGTCTAAACAACCCGTGTTACTTTTTACTAATTTACTATGCCAGCCCAAATTCTGTTTAGAATTCCTAATTAAAGCTCCTGGACATAAATTTTCTTTGTCCTGTCAATTCCTCACAGATTTATCATCTCTTTGTCTAAAAAGTATAAAACCTTTCTGTCTTGGTCATTTCTTTAGGTCTCAATTTCATTATTGGGTCTTTGTGAACACATAATAAAACTTTAGTTTTTCTCCTATTAATTGGTCTCATGTTAATTTAATTCTTAAACCAGCCAGAAGACCTTGAAAGGTAAAAGGAAAAGTTTTTCCTCTACTACATACTCTCCTTCAACTTCCTATGCCTTGACCCAGGCTGGAAAAGGAGAGAAATGAGTCATAGCCATCATCACAGTAAGCTCTGCCAAATTCTCTCTCACTTGACATGGTCACTAAGAGAGCCAACAAAAAGATATTTGGTCTGGGTGTTGCTAAACTAATATTAAGAATAACTCACATGTATATAGCATTTCGTATGGGCCAGGTACAAAGAATCATATACAAGCTCATTTAATCTTCACAACCTTAACAGGTGGGTACCATTAACACCCCCATTTTGGAGATAAGAAAAAATTAAGGCACTAAGAGGTAATTGTTAGCCAGTAGTTAACTAGTGGAACCAAGATGATTCCTAACTCTTGATGGATTTTATGTCTTAATTTCTCCTTCTGCCAAAGAGGGTGAGGAATACAACTAATAAATGATTAAACACATTTTCTTTAAGGCTCCTTATAGAGTTGTACAAGTTACAATGCCAAGGTTGAATTTAAAATAATAGATTGCAATATAGGAGAGGAAGATGGTGGCAGAAAAGGAAGACCCTAAGCTGGCCCTTTTCCACAACTAGATAATGATCAAATCATCCTAAATACCTCAGAAATAGATCTGCAGACTGACAAAACAAACTCCACAAGTAAAGGGAGAGAAGAGGCCACACCAAAGAAGGTAGGAAGTGCACAGATGGGGTTTAGGGGAAAAACAGATTGTGGGTGCTATGGTGGGGGAGGGAGGCATGGTTTCAGAGAAGGGTGAGAGACAGAGGAGCATACAGAGGAACACACAAGGAGAACATTTCTCCAAAGCCATTGGCTTGCAACATGAGAGGGGCTGAATTTCCTGAGTTCTTGTAAATCATGAAGCTTAAAGCCTGGAGCTTTAAAGATCAGCAGTCTTGGCTGCTTGGATAGAGCCTTGCTTGGATAGAGCCCTGAGGGCACTGCCATGCTCCTGGAGAGAAGGCAGACAAACAACCAGCGGGACAGACAGCAGCATGGAAAGTGATTTGAAGTACACTTGGGGTACACAAGGGGAAGATTATTTACTCTTCTTGGAAGGTGTTCCTGAGAGGGAGTGTTCATGGAGATGGCCCTCTGGGGACAAAGGAGCAAACTAGTGCAGCCACTCTGGAAAACAGTATGGAGGCTCTCAAAAAATTAAAAATAGAAGTACCCTATGACACAGCAATTGCACTACTACTTATCCAAAGGATACAAAAATGCTGATTCAAAGGAGCACATGCACCCCATTGTTTACAGCAGCACTATCAACAGCCAAATTATGGAAAGAGCCCAAATGTGCATCAACTTATAAATGGATAAAGAAGCTGTGGTATATTTATACAATGGAATACTACTCGGCAATGAAAAAGAATGAAATCTTTCCATTTGCAACAATGGGGATGGAACTAGAATGTATTATGCTAAGTGAAATAAATCAGTCAAAAAAAGGTAAATATATGATTTCACTCATATGTGGAATTTGAGAAACATAAAAGATGAACATAGGGGAAAGGAAGGAAAAATAAGACAAAAGGAGAGAGGGAAGCAAACCATAGGAGACCCCTAAATACATGGAACAAACTGAGGGTTGCTGTAGGGGAGGTAGGTGGAAGAATGGATTAAATGGGTGATGGGCATTAAGGAGGGCACTTTTTGGGATGAGCACTGGGTGTCATATGTAAGAGATGAATCACTGGGTTCTACTCCTGAAGCCAAGACTACTCTATATCTAACTTGAATTTAAATTAAAAACAAACAACCAAACCAAACCAAAACAAAACAAAACAAAAAAGTCATTCATTATGATCAAGTGGGATTTATTCCTGGGTTGCAAGGGTAGTTCAATATTTGCAAATCAATCATTGTGATACACCAACAACATTAATAAGAGAAAAGATAAGAACCATATGATCATTTCAATACATGCAGCAAAAGAATTTGACAAAGTACAACATCCAGTCATGATAAAAGCCATCAACAAAGTAGGTTTACAGGGAACATAATACCTCCATATAACAAAGGCCATATATGGAAAACCCACAGCTAATATTGTCCTTTAAGGGAAAACCTAAATGCCTTTCCTAGGGTCAGGAACAAGACAGGGATGTCCACTCTCACCATTTTTATTCAGCATATTACTGGAAGTGCTAGCTGAAGCAATCAGACAACAAAAAGAAATAAAAAGCATCCAAATTGGCAAGGAAGAAGTAAAACTTACACTATTTGCAGATTACATGATTCTATATTTAGAGAATCTGAATGACGCCACGAAAAAAACCCTACTAGAACTAATAAATGAATTCAGTAAAGTCATAGGATACGAAATAGATATACAGAAATCTGTTGCATTTCTATACACCAATAATGAAGCAGCAGAAAGAGAAATTACAAAAACAACCCCATTTACAACTGCACCAAAGGAACTGTAAATAAACAATAAACCTAGGAATAAACCTAACCAAAGAGGTGAAAGCCCTGTAGTATGAAAATGATAACACACTGTTGAAAGAAACCGAAGAAGACACAAAGAAATGGAAAGATATTCCATGCTCATGGATTGAAAGAATAAATATTGTTAAAAAATCTATAATACCCAAAGCAATTTAACATTTAATGCAATCCCAATCAAAATACCAACAGTATTTTTCACAGAACAATCCTAAAAATTGTATGGTATCACAAAAGACCCCAAATAGCCAAAGCAATCTTGAAAAAGAAAAGCAAAGTGGAGGCATCACAATTCCAGACTTCAAGTTATATTACAAAGCTGAATTAATCAAAGAAGACTGGTACTGGCACAAAAACAGACTCATAGGGGGTGCCTGGGTGGCTCAGGTTGGTTAAGTGTCCAACTCCTGGATTTCAGCTCAGGTCATAATCTCATGGCTTGTGAGTTTGAGCTCCTCTGCACTAACAGTGTGGAGCCTGCTTGGATTTCTTTCTTCCTTTCTTTCTTTCTTTCTTTCTTTCTTTCTTTCTTTCTTTCCTTTCTTTTCTTTTCTTTCTTTCTCTCTCTCTCTGTCTCTCTCTCAAAAATACATAAATAAATATTAAAAAAATAGACACATAGATCAACAGAACAGAATAGAAAACCCAGAAATAAACCCACAATTAGATGGTCAATTGATCTTCTATACAGGTGGAAAGAATATTCAATCGGAGAAGGACAGTCTCTAAGAAATTGTGTTGGGAAAACTGTATAGAAACATGACAAGAATGACACTGGACCCTGTTTTGATATCACACACAAAATTAAGACTTAAATGTGAGACCTAAAACCATAAAAATCCTAGAGGAGTACACAGGCAGTAATTTCTCTGACATCGGCTATAGCAACATTTTTCCAGATATGTCTCCTGAGGCAAGGGAAACAAAAGCAAAAATAAATTATTGGGGCTTCACCAAAATAAAAAGATTCTGCATAGCTAATGAAACGATCAGCAAAACTAAAAGACAACGTATGGAATAGATGATATTTGCAAATGACATATCCGATAAAGGGTTAGTATTGAAAATATATAAAGAAATGATACAACTCAACATCCCCCCCTGAAAAATAATCTAAAAATGGGGAGAAAACATGAATTGACACTTTTCTAGGGACCATATCCAGATGGCCAACAGACACTTGAAAAGATGTTCAACATCACTCATCACCAGGGAAATACAAATCAAAACTACAAGAGATATCACACCTGTTAGAATGGCTAAAATCAACAACACAATAAACGAGGTGTTGGTGAGGATGTAGAGAAAAAGGAACCCTCATGCACAGTTAGTGGGAGTGCAAACTGGTGCAGCTACTCTGGAAAACAGTATGGAGATTCCTCACCAAGTTAAAAATGAACTACCCTATGATCCATCAATCGCACTACTGGGTATTTATCCAAGAATATAAAAACACTAATTCAAAGGGATACATTCACCCCTATGTTTATTGTATCATTACTTGACAATAGCCAAGATACGGAAGAAGCTTATATGTCCATCGATGGATAAATGGATGAAGAAGATGTGGTATATACATACAACAGGAATATTATTCAGCCATAAAAAGAATGAAATCTTGCCATTTGCAACAACATGGATGAAGCTAGACAGTATAATGCTAAGCAAAATAAGTCAGTCAGAGAAAGACAAATACTATATGTTTTCACACATATGTGGAATTTAAAAAACAAAACAAACAAGCAATGGGGGAAAAAGAAGAGAGAGACAAACCAAGAAACAGATTTCTAACTATAGAGAATAAACTGATGATTACCAGAGGTGAGGTGGGTGGGGCGATGGGTGAAATAGGTATGAAGACGAAAGAGTGCACTTCCATTATGAGCACCCAGTGATTAAAATAAAAACTTAAAAAAAAAGGTGGACAATAAAAAGTGTTAGCAAGGATGGCTGAAGGGAAATGAAAATGGTAAAGACTTTTTGGAAAAAGTCTGGCAGTACCTCAAAAAGTTAAACATAGAGATACCAGCAATTGTACCCCTAAGTGTATGTATGTGTGTGTATGTGTGTGTGTGTGTGTGTGTGTGTGTGTGTGTGTGTGTGCGTGTACATACTGAAAACATAGGTCTACACAAAAACTTGTACATGAGTGTTCATAGCATTATTCATAATGGCCAAAAAGTGGAAACAACCCAAATGTTAATCAACTGATGAAAGCATGAACAAAACAAAGTATATCCATACAATGAAATATTATTTGGTCATATAAAGGAGTGGAGTTCTGATACAGGTATCAGGATGAATTCTGAAAACATGCTAATTTAAAGAAAGCAGACAAAACTTCATAGAGACATAAAGTAATTAGTGGTTGCCAGGGACTGGGAAGGGAAAGGAATGGGGAATAACTGCTAATGTGTATGGTGTTTCTTTTGGGGTGACAAAATGTTCTAGCCCTATAGAGTGGAGTTCAATGCACAACTTGGTGAATATACTCTACTAAAGAAATAAATCAATACACTTAAAAAAAACAGTGAATTGTCAATTTTAAAAGGTTTAACTTCAGGGCATGTGAATTATTTTGGAATAAAGTTATTATATATATATTTTAATGTTTGTTTATATATATACTAATGTTTGTTTATTTATTTTGAGAGGGAGAGGGAGAGCATGCATGTGACCAGGGGAGGGGCAGAGAGAGAGGAAGAGAGGGAATCTCAAGCAGGCTCCATGCTGTCAGCACACAGCCAGATGTGGGGATTGATCCCATGACTGTGAGAGCACAACTTGAGCTGAAATCAAGAGTTGATGCTTAACCAGCTGAGCCATCCAGGTGCCCCTAAAGTTATTATTATGAAAAGGTGAACAGTACTTTTTCTGCCTTGGAATTGACTCCCCACTTAGAGTTAACACAGAAAGATTCTGAGAGGGTTTAGGTCACAGGAATAATCTACTCAATACCAAAACAGTAATTATTACAAAATGTTTGCGAGCTTATGGCCTTTTAATCCTTTATTATTGTTCCCCTTTCCACACTACCTTTATATAAATGTAAAAATAAATTTAGAAAGAAGACTGGTTAGCAATTTCCCCTGTCTTCTAACAACATGCAGATGAATCTGGATACACTATCACTCTATTAGTTTCCTTTATACATGAAGTCTTACAAACAGTAAGTGCCTATTATAGATGCAAAGTGCTGATCCTGCCCCCTGTTCAAGATGTTCTTCTTTTTACTAAAAATCAAATAAAAATGTCTGATTTTCTGCTATTAAGTGATAGCACAGACATTCTTCTTCTGCTACATCAAATCCCACCTTAACAACTGTGAGAACAGTAGACTTTGTTAGAAGAGATGAAACTCTTCACAATTTGGTTATCACTCAAAAATCTACTGGTGGAATTCTCTGTAGAGCTGCTCATCCTACTGAAGGCTTAAAATTGTAACATACACCTGAATAGACCAATATAAAAACAAGTCTTTTTAATAGTGCAGACGTGAAAAGCCCATCAAACTTGACACTTGCTTGGCTTATCTATCCAACACCTGTTTGTGGGGGATAAATTTAGTAATCCCCTGGGCTTACACCAATGGGTTGACAAGTCATAAAGAAACACAAAGTCATAAAATACTGACACCCAAGTTTGGCTAAATCAGATTGGCACCCCAAGAATAGGGGGGTGCAAAGAAACCCTGAGAATAGGGAGGCACAAAGGTGCCAGGAATAGGGAGGTGCAAAGGCACCCCAAAATAGGAGGGATGTAGAGCCCCCCAAAATAGAGTGAGGCAAAGGCCTGAAGTAGAAATGACGTAAAGTTGCCCAATACATAGGAATAACAAGATTAGATATTCAGGGTGAAAGCACCCCAAATTTACTATATAGCAGAAAGTTGCTTTCATAGGAGAATAGGGCCGGGTTAGGTAAATTGGTGAATTGGACCATGGACTGTTGCACTGCAGGCAAAGCAGCTCAGAGAAGAGATGGTTAACAAAAGAAAAGGTGCCTTGTCAACCCTGAGGTTATTCCCCCTATCTGTCTCATCCCCTAGGCTAGCTAAGTTAAACAGAGGTGCTGCCTCATGTCCTCTGTAAACAACCTTCCTCCCAACTGCCCGGTGCCTGGATTTAGTTTTGTATGAATCCAAACCTCTAACCATGAATATCTTCAAGACTCCCTTTCCCTCACGTCTACAAGTTAATGTTCACAGATTCATTGTCCCTTTCTGCACGCCCATTGCCATGTTTGTAAGCCTTCTGATCCTAATAAAAATGGGGCAAGGACCCTTATTCTGGGGTCTTGTCTTTTCCCGGACATTAGCCATCTCTCGCTTTCAATCCTGTGTCTGCTCTTTTGCTGGCCCAAAGAGAATTTTAGACTTATAGAGTCTACAACACCAATTGACAAAAAAGCCATTCTAATACTTGTCAGTACCTTGCAGCCTTTCTGCCTGCCCACTTCCTCACTGTTCCAGCTGACTGAAGCAACACATTGGTGTCTAGTGGTTCTCTCAGAATTCATGTCAGCCAGTGAAAACCCTCCCTAGACACCTTGACATTCCTGGAGATCAGGGATGGGGATGGGGATGAACACCATAATGTATCAAGTTTAAATCAAACTACTTATCTGCTGAAAACAATGCTAATGCCCAATCTTCTTTAAGTCTGGTTGAGTACAGATACCACATCTGCCCATCTGTCTTCTTGAACAGTTTACTAAAACTTCTTAAAAGCCACATTTAACATTGAAATCACCAATCCTGAAATCCTAAAATGAAGCAAATCTAACTGCATCAAAGTTAGCTTTTCATAGGACGCCAATGCTGATTAGGACTGAAATTCTAATCTATACATATGTGAAGACTTACAAACCTTATGATTTAATTTTCCCCATAATTCACAAATAGTTTTCTTTTTATTGGTAAATTGCTGGGTTCTACCACCACTATTAATAAAGCAAATGAATTCTCACCTTTTCAAAGAAATTTAAAATCTCATCTTTTCAATCTAAACTGCTGGGTTCACCTGCAAGAGTGATGTATAATGTGCTATTTCAAATACTTTTCCACCTCTAAAAAGATTAAAATTAACACACACACACACACACACACACACACAAACAAGCCTGTAACCTTGACTACTATTCTTTCTTAGACAACTATGTTTACTGTAACAGTGGTTTTGTAAACCAGCCTGCAAAAATCAAGAGAAACTTCATGTCAGGAATTCTCAATCTCAAGTTTTTTCTTCCACATATTTTCATAGAAATTTTGTGCTTGTTATCACTCTCTTTCAGCAACCCAAAATGATGTTAACAGAAAAACTTGGATATGTGATTTCTTGAAAGTTATGTCTGCCATTTTTGAGATGTGATCTCCATAAAAATTCCTCATTAGATGCATGATAAATGGAAATTAAATACCTTTATTTCACGGAGCTTTGAGCTCTGATGTTACCATAGCTTATAAGTGTGAATGAATAAATAAATGAGTTTCAACTGAGGCCCAGTTATTACCATCAACTGGCAAAACAACTCATGGTGTTCTGCAATTAGAGAACAGGTTTAAGAATTACTACTTACAAGAACAGGGATGATGTCTTTGTAATGTAACTTCAAGGCTGTTCAACAATATACCTGGGAAACTAAGGATATTTAGATACATGTCTGATGAGTAGCCAAGACCAACTATGAAACAATTACATAATCAAACTCTTGTACTAACCTAGGATTCAAACTCTGTGGGCCCATGAATGACATTTTCACTGAGGACTTAAGTGGTTGGAAAGGCTTCAGAAGGCACAAACTGAACTTGTATCAGAAGGATGTGGAAAATATGGATAAGCACAGGGTTCATGAGGGCATTCCTGGCATCAGAAACATTAAGTAATTTGTCATGAGGCCCTCTAAGAAAACCACCTAAGTGGACAGAAGGATTCAAGTTGGAAAAGGAAGATGGATGGCTAACTACGAGGCAAATCACAGGGAATCTCAGAGGACTTTTAAGCAAGTTGGGTGTTTGCTCATTTACTCATTCAATAAACACAACTAACTATTTTTACATGGTTACAATGGGATGTCTGGGAAGATTAATTTCATTTACCCTTCAAGGTCCTTCTAGCCGGACTAACAATCAAATTGACATGAGACAGATTAACAGGAGAAAATCAAATTTGGTAGCATACCTATGGGGAATCCACACAGACATGTAAATTCCAAAGACAGGCAACATGATACTTACATGAGCCAAGGAGAAGGGTAAGAGTCTCAGGACACAAAAGAGAGAAAGACCACTAGTAGTAAGGTGAAAGGAGATGTCTGGAAAACAAAGGTTGCCCTGTTATATAGATAAGTTTCTTAAGCAAAGAGGAATCTCCATTAATAGCTCTTTTCCTGGTACAATCAGGCAGTTAAGGTGGAGGTAAAGAACTTTTCCTGAATCTGCTGAGTTTTGATTACTTTTAACTCAAAATAACATTCATGCCAAAGTAGCCCATCTTGGGGCTACTTGCCCTTGGCCCCTACAAGGACAAGTACTGGATATAAAAGAGTGAACAAAACACACATCACCTTTGTCCTCATGGATTTACATGAGGCAGAAAAGCAATGCACAAATAAACAAACATGTAACTAATTACAAATACTGATAAGTGCCAACAAGGAAACTAATAGAATGCAGAGAGAAGCTTGCTTCAGATCAGTTGATTAGGGAAGAAGGATTTCCAAGGTATGGCATTTGAGACTAGAGTCTCAAATTTATTTACCTTGTTTATTACCTTGTTTAAAATGGAAAGTGGCTTTCCAGATAGAGGCTTCTACATGGAAGAGCCAGGGTCCTGCAGCTGGGGTGGGGGTCAAAGAATTGAAAGGGACTAGTGCGGCTGCAGCTTAGCAGACATGGAGGAGAGTGGAATAAGGTAATGTTTGAGAGGGAAGAATAACCCAGAGGCTAACAGGACAAGACACAGAGTATGGATGCTTTCTATAACGGAGTGCATGCTTTGTAAAAATGCAAGTACCGATGTGCATTTTACAGAGTTGTTGGGCCATAAGCCATCAGAGAACGTGACTTAGTGGGTTTGAGGTGGGGCACCCAGATTCTGCATTTTTAACAAGCATCCCTGCTAATTTCTGATACAGAAACTCTTCAGAAAAGCTCTTGCAGTCATACACTAGAAAAAAATCACCTCTCTCACCTTTCCTAAAGTTCACCTAAGGTAAACTTTGATATAATGGCTTAAATTCTTATCTAGAGAAGTTAGGAACAAGGGACCCTTTAGTTAGAACAGTGCAGACTCAGATCCATGCTACACTCACACATGCTAAACACTGATTCGTTATAATACTCTTTTTCACAAGGACTAACTCAAGGCAATTATCAGCCAATGTTTATCCAGAACTAGATGGCACCTCCCGAAGTGCCACTCTCAGGAGAGAGGCCTGGAATGCACTAATTTTGTTTTGATGACTCCAAAACACCTAAGAGTGTGCAGACTTCCAAGGGCAGGGACAATTGTCTTTGATTTCTCCTAGAACCTGACATAGATGGCTACACAGAAGACATGGTAACTGGTACCCATTTCTGACAAGATTATCAATGAGTAGATGAAAAAGGAAATTAAAATTACTACCATTAAGTATACCCACGATTTTCATATTAGTTTCTTCCTACAAAGAGATCATTTCGAGTTGGATTTAATGTTGCAATTCTCACCAGTCCTCATCTGGAGGAAGCTCTTTGTGGCTCAGATAAAATTATCTCCCACAATTCTTTAGAATTCTGTGTAAAATTACTTAGGAACGGAGTAATTCCTAGACTGCTTCATTGACAATAACAAATGTTCAATTAGTGCTTTACTAAGCACTAATAATCTTTTTTAAATGACGTCCAATTTCTTCTAAACTTTCCAGTGCATTTTATAAATAGCAATTTAACAGACTGGAAGGTATACGTCTCCTAGCAAAGGCCGAGCTGCAAAGGGCTCGAAGCCGCGACAGGTAGATTTAAAGGATCTGGATGGTCTGAGGGCCACCCTCCCCCCAGCCCCTGTGCCCCCGACTCACGTGAGCTACGTTCTCGTTGCAGCCAGAAACTTTCCGCGTCTACACCAGAGTGGGTAAACCTACAGACGTCCTACCACTGGACGCCACTGCGCAGGCGCACTCTGCCCCGGACCACCCACTGCCTGCCTACTCCCGCTCCCTCCCTCCCCCGACGCAGAGTAAGAGGCGGGGTCTCACACGGAACCAAGTTTTCGGCCTACCGGTTCTAGTCTCCCGGTAATGCGGTGCCCTGTCCCTGCCTAAGGTGGATCTGAAGGACCCAAATGCTTGCATAGCGACAGGTGAGCGCGCCAGGATCTCCGGCGTTTTAACTTGTCCGCAACAGGAGTTTCTTGGGCCTCTTCCAGGACTGCTTTCTCAGAAGACACAAATCGCCCTAACCGCAGAATTCTGGGTGTCACAAATCGGCTTACCTGAGCTGTGCAAATGACAACGGAGCTGGGACACGGAGGGTGTATCAGAGAGAGGCAAAAGAATAAAGGAAGGAAAGGGTATTTTAGGCAGAACGTTCTCTGAGTTCAAAGAACGGAAAGTTAAGTAAACTGTGTAGAGGTGAAGTAAGGGATGAATGAGGCTGGGGAGGGACATAGCCATCACTGTAGCCTTAAAAAAGTTGAGGAGTTTGGACTTTATCATAAAAATCATCGAATAATTTTAAGCTGGAGAGTGACTTGATATGTGTTTTAGGGAGATGATTGCTGTGGATCAGAATGGATTAGAAAAGACAGGGAGAACCCTTAGGCTGTTGACTTCATCTTGGGAAGAGGTGTTGGTGGCCTGAAGCAGCACTGGGAATAGAGAGAGGTAGATAGACGCTGCATTTATTTTGTAAATATGTGGTTCCTAATATTACTGCCAGATATTTTGGGAAATAGAATACATAGGACTTAGCAATTGATTGATGTAGGAAGTAAGGAAGAGAGATGTCAAAAACAAATTCTGAATTCTCAGAATTCCCTTTGGGCAGCTGTGGGTTTGGTTTCTTCATTGACAGAAAAAACACAAGAGGGCTGGAGAAGGTTTTCCGGCCTGGTGTGGGGAGTTCACTTTAGGACATATTGAGTTTGAGGTACAGCTGATGAACAGATTAATTTAAGAAAGCATTTCACTGGGGAATTTCAGATATAAGGCAGGAAACACAGCAGTGATCATTTGCGACCTCATTTTCAAAGCTTTTTATGTGTCCTTTGGTTTATTTATCATTTTTTATTGAGATATAATTGACATATAACATTGTTAGTTTCAAATGTACAACATAATTGTTAGATATTTGTATGTATTGCACAGCGATTGCCACAGTAATCTTGTTAACATCCATCACCATATATAATTACGAAAATTGTTTTTTCTTGTGATGAAACCTATGAAGATGTACTCTGTTGGCAACTTTCAAATACAAAAATATGGAATGTTTCACACATGTGCTTGTCATCCTTTTTGCAAGGTCCATGCTAATTCTCTGTATTGTTCCAGTTTTAGTATATGTGCTGGTGACGTGAGCACTAGTTTATTTATCTTGATGGAGAGCTTGTCATTAGGGAAGCATTTTGTTCAGGCAGTTTTTTGGGACAGGCATACTAACAATTTCTTGCTCTTTTGTTCTCTATTCCTGTTTTCCCTTCTGAATCTTATCCATACTAAATGTGATGGGCTTAGAACAGTAGCAAAAGGAAGCAACATGGGCCTGATCACTTTTCAGTAAATTTATTCGGTTGAATTAAATGGCCAGATCTGGATGAGAAAGGAGAGAATGGCAGCCTAGAATCCCTAAGCTAAATGTTCTTCTCAGCCTAGGGACCTTGCTTTTCTTCTAAGGCCCCCTTGTTTTATCTTTCTTTTGGGTTACTTCCCTGCCTCATCTGGCTTTCTTTTTCATCCTCATAAATCTCCAGTACCCTGTTATGCAAGTGGATAATAATTTGCTAATTGCTGCACTTATTTTGTACTTGTGTGGTTCTTAATATTACCAGAACAATAGCATTTTCAAAGTCCTTTGGTATTTTTTTTTTTTTTTTTAATTTTTTTTTCAACGTTTTTTATTTATTTTTGGGACAGAGAGAGACAGAGCATGAACGGGGGAGGGGCAGAGAGAGAGGGAGACACAGAATCGGAAACAGGCTCCAGGCTCCGAGCCATCAGCCCAGAGCCTGACGCGGGGCTCGAACTCACAGACCGCGAGATCGTGACCTGGCTGAAGTCGGACGCTTAACCGACTGCGCCACCCAGGCGCCCCAGTCCTTTGGTATTCTACACAACTTTTTTAAAAAGGAAGAAATGGATTCAGGTGCCTGGGTGGCTCAGTTGGATAAGCATCCAGCTTCAGCTCAGGTCATGATCTCACAGTTCATGGCTTTGAGACCCATGTCAGGTTCTGTGCTGACAGCTCGGAGCCTGGAGAACTTTAGCTCCGGTCATGATCTCACAGTTCATGTGTTTGAGCCCCATGTCGGGCTCTGTGCTGACCACTCAGAGCCTGGAGCCTGATTCAGAATCTGTGTCTCCCTTTCTCTCTGACCCTCCCCCACTTGTGCTCTGTCTCTCTCTGTCTCTCAAAAATAAATAAAAACATGGGGCGCCTGGGTGGCGCAATCGGTTAAGCGTCCGACTTCAGCCAGGTCACGATCTCGCGGTCCGTGAGTTCGAGCCCCGCGTCAGGCTCTGGGCTGATGGCTCGGAGCCTGGAGCCTGTTTCCGATTCTGTGTCTCCCTCTCTCTCTGCCCCTCCCCGTTCATGCTCTGTCTCTCTCTGTCCCAAAAATAAATAAAAAAAAATAAATAAATAAATAAAATAAATAAATAAATAAAAACATTAAAAAAAATAAAAAGGAAGAAACGGAAAAACAAGGAGAAGGAAAACACAAGCTCCTGCAGTGTTGGAGTTAGGCCTTGTAGACAGAGTTCCTCACTATCCCTTTTTGTTTTTCCTTTCTTCATTTAACAAACATCTCTTGGCATTTATTTTGTGCCAGAAACTGTTTTAGGTGCGTTCCTGTGGATAGTTGGGGGAGTGGGAGTATATGTTCCACCCACTGTTCCCTATCTTGAATTTATTTTTTACATTTCAAACTTAATTCATGCTCACTGCAATAAAATAATTAAAAAATATAAATGTGTAATAGAAAAAGTAAGTCCTCACCCTATCCCCTTCCTCTCCCAATTCATTCCACAGAAGTAATAGTTTTTGCTACTTTGGTGTATTTCTTTTCACACATTTTTTTTGCACACATAAGTAAATAAGTCGTGTGTGTGTGTGTGTGTGTGTGTGTGTGTGTGTGTGTATGTGTGTGTGTATGCAGATTCCCTAGAAAAGACCCTGAATTGAGGATTATTTTGAAAATCACTTAAGAAAGTGTTCCCAGAAAGAAGGAACATATGTAAATATCATAAAAGCCATTTATGAAAAGCCCACAGCTAATATCATCCTCAGTGGGGAAAACTGAGAACTTTCCCCCTGAGATCAGGAACATGACAGGGATGTCCACTCTCATTGCTGTTGTTTAACATAGTGTTGGAAGTTCTAGCATCAGCAATCAGACAACAAAAGGAAATCAAAGGCATCAAGATTGGCAAAGATGAAGTCAAGCTTTCACTTTTTGCAGATGACACGATATTATACATGGAAAACCTGACAGACTCCACCGAAAGTCTGCTAGAACTGATACATGAATTCAGCAAAGTCGCAGGATACAAAATCAATGTACAGAAATCAGTTTCATTCTTATACACTAATAATGAAGCAACAGAAAGACAAGTAAAGAAACTGATCCCATTCACAATTGCACTAAGAATCATAAAATACCTAGGAATAAACCTAACCAAAGATATGAAAGGTCTGTATGCTGAAAACTATAGAAAGCTTATGAAGGAAATTGAAGAAGATACAAAGAAACGGAAAAACATTCTGTGCTCCGGGATTGGAAGAAAAAATATTGTTAAAATGTCAATACTACCCAAAGCAATCTACACAATCTGTGCAATCCCAATCAAAATTGCACTAGCATTCTCAAAGCTAGAACAAGCAATCCTAAAATTTGTATGGAACGACAAAAGACCCCAAATAGCCAAAGTAATATTGAAGAAGAAGACCAAAGCGGGAGGCATTACAATCCCAGACTTTAGCCTCTACTACAAAGCTGTAATCATCAAGACAGCATGGTATTGGCACAAAAACAGACACATAGACCAATGGAATATAGACTCCAGAATTGGGCCCACAAAAGTATGGCCAACTAATCTTTGACAAAGCAGGAAAGAATATCCAGTGGAAAAAAGTCCCTTTAACAAATGGTGCTGGGAGAACTGGACAGCAACATGCAGAAGGATGAAACAAGACCACTTTCTCACACCATTCACAAAAATAAACTCAAAATGGATAAAGGGCCTGAATGTGAGACAGGAAACCATCAAAACCCTAGAGGAGAAAGCAGGAAAAAACCTCTCTGACCTCAGCCGCAGCAATTTCTTACTTGACACATCCCCAAAGGCAAGGGAATTAAAACCAAAAATGAACTATTGGGATCTCATGCAGATAAAAAGCTTCTGCACTGCAAAGGAAACAACAAAACTAAAAGGCAACTGATGGAATGGGAAAAGATATTTGCAAATGACATATCAGACAAAGGGCTAGTATCCAAAATCTACAAAGAACTCACCAAACTCCACACCCAAAAAACAAATAATCTGGTGAAGAAATGGGCAGAAGACATGAATAGACACTTGTCTAAAGAAGACATCCAGATGGCCAATAGGCACATGAAAAGATGCTTAACGTCACTCCTCATCAGGGAAATACAAATCAAAACCACACTGAGATATCACCTCATGCCAGTCAGAGGGGCTAAAATAAACAAATCAGGAGACTACAGATGCTGGAGAGGATGTGGAGAAATGAAATCCCTCTTGCACTGTTGGGGGAATACAAACTGATGTAGCCGCTCTGGAAAACAGTGTGGGGGTTCCTCAGAATATTAGAAATAGATCTACCCTATGACCCAGCAATAGCACTGCTAGGAATTTACCCAAGGGATACAGGAATGCTGATGCATAGGGGCACTTGTCCCCCAATGTTTATAGCAGCACTTTCAACAATGGCCAAATTATGGAAAGAGCCTAAATGTCCATCAACTGATGAATGGATAAAGAAATTGTGGTTTATATACAGGATGGAATACTACTTGGCAATGAGAAAGAATGAAATATGGCCTTTTGTAGCAATGTGAATGGAACTGAAGAGTGTTATGCTAAGTGAAATAAGTCATACAGAGAAAGACAGATACCATATGTTTTCACTCTTATGTGGATCCTGAGAAACTTAACAGAAGACCATGGGGGAGGGGAAGGGAAAAAAAGGGGGGGAGCCAAACCATAAGAGACTCTTAAAAGCTGAGAATAAACTGAGGGTTGATGGGGGGTGGGAGGGAGGGGAAAGTGGGTGATGGGCATTGAGGAGGGCACCTGTTGGGATGAGCACTGGGTGTTGTATGGAAACCAATTTTACAGTAAATTTCATATTAAAAAACAATTAAAAAAAAAAGAAAGTGTTCCCAGGGTGCAATATTGTGATTTATAAGAAATATTTATTTCGTCATTTAGATGACCAAATTTATCTAAGATATGTTTTCATCTATGGTTCTTGGCTTACAACTCACAGCTCCCCAAAAACCCTTGGTATTTTCTGAGCAATAAGAAAACTGGAAACATCTTTTGTTATAATATTTGTCCTCTTGTCCTCAGTTCCTGAAATCACTTCAGAGCCAGAAAGGTGTAATGGATGTCTTGTTATTCATAACAAGCTCCTGTCCATCACAAATAAGATTATGTTAATAAGATGACTTTTGGAAAGCACCTGCAGATGGGGGCTAGTTGCCAGGGGAACCAACCATGAATAGAGGTTTGGAACTTTCAGTCCCACCTCCTGATTTTCACAGAGGGGAGAGAGGCTGGAGGTTGAATCAATCACCAGTGACCAATAATTGCATTAATCATGTCTATGTAATGAAGCCTCCAGAAAAGCCCAAAAGGAGGAAGTTCAGAGAGCTTGCAGTTTAGGGAACCAGAATGCTTCCATATGCCAACATGCAGGCCCCAAACTCCAGAAGGACATAAGTTCATTTGTTTGGGACTTCACTCTATGTATCTCTTCATCTGGCTGTTGTTTTTACCCTTTAATATCCTTTGTAATAAATCAGTATTTTAGTGAGTAAAGGTTTCCTGAATTCTGTGAGCCTCTGTAACAAATTAATTGAACCCAAGGAGGGGGTCATGGGAATCTCTGATTTATATCTAGTCAGTCAGAAGTACAGGTAAGACCTGGACTTGCAATTGGCCTCTGAAGTCCAAGGCAGGGTGGGCGTGGGGTTTGTAGGAACTTCCAATCTATAGCCAGTTGGTCAGAAGCACAGGTAACAACCTGGGCTTACGATTGGTATCTGAAATGGAGAGAAATCTTGTGGGTCTGATTCCTTAATCTGTGGTATCTGATGCTATTTTGGGTAGATAATGTCAGAATGTATTTGAATTATAGGATACTCACCTTGTGTTACAGAATTGTTCAAAGTGTGGGAAAAACCTACATGCCACCACATTGGGACTGGGTATCGGACATATTACAGGGGAACTGATAAAGAAGTTGGGAAGTGAGATAGGGAAAAGATGAGAGCCAAGGAAGATGCAATATTAGGGACATCTGCAGAGGACTGTTTCAGCCTGATCCCATAGGGGAGTTCTGGAGTATAAATTATATATCAGAGTTGTCTCGACCAGAAGGATGGGAGATGGACTTGCACTCTCTCATTCATGATTTTCACTGGTTAAGGGTCATCCAGTGGGATGAAAAGGCACAGACACATTTAACTCTCTGCACATACAGGCAAAGCCATTCTAATTGGCTAAGCAAGGATGGTTCTCCAAACAAGAACCACTGGTGCAGGCATTTGGAAGTGAAAGCTGGTTGAAATTGATGTGTGTGTACAGAGTGGTACAAAATGATCTGAGGAGGTGTATTAGGGTACTCCAAAGAAATAGAATCAACAGGATGTATATGCATATAGATATTTATTTTAAGGAATTGGCTCACATGTTTATGGAAGCTGGCAAGTCTAAAATCTGCAGACCCAGAGAAAAGCCAACACTACAGTCTAAGTCCAAAGGCCATTATGCTAAATATCCAGGAAAGAGTCAAAGTGGTGTTCAAGTATGAAGGCTATCAGGCTGGTGACACAGAAAGAAGCTGATGTTGCAGAATTCCCTCTTGATCAGGAGAGGTCAGTCTTTTTTATTCAGACCTTCATTTATAGGATGAGGCCCACCTACATTATGGAAGGTGATCTGCTTTACTCAGTCTATGAGTTTAAAATTTTTTTTAATATTTATTTATTTTTGAAAGAGAGACAGACAGAGTGTGAGCAGGGGAGGGGCAGAGAGAGAGAGGGAGATACAGAATTCGAAGCAGGCTCCAGGCTCCGAGCTGTCAGCACAGAGCCCCAAGTGGGGCTCAAACCCATGAACCATGTGATCATGACCTGAACTGAAGTTGGACGCTTAACTAACTGAGCCACCCAGGCGCCCCTCAGTCTACCAGTTTAAATGTTAACCTCATCCCAAAATGCCCCCACAGAAATATTTAGAATAATGTTAGAAAACATATTTGGGTGCCAATGCCCAGCCAAGTTGACATATAAAATTAACTATCACATCTGCTCTGTTTTAGTTCTTACTCTCTCCTTGATGCCTAGCCCCATTCCACCCTAGCCCTACTCCACAAGTTCTCTCCTCATGGTTGCAGAATGGCTCATACACTTATACCACACTGATCATAGGAAGGAAGAAGGATCTTTCTTAGTAACCCCAAAGGAAGAGAGATGATCTTCAGCAGGCCTCAAGACGGGTGGATAATACTGGATGTGGTAGATTGTTGCTGTAATGACGCCTAATTTGTTTAAACCTCCCTGAAGTACTCCTTTAGGCCAGTTGCAGGTCCCAGGAATGTAAAGGCAATGGGTCTGTGAGGGCACTTCTCACTGCTGCCACATTCCCTGAAAGTCTGAGGAGGACCCAAAGGAGCACCGATCCAGAGGCAAACTGTTCTGAAATCTACCATCTGGTGCCAGATTTTGGAGCTTCAGAGTCACAACAGAGATTCCAGAAGGGTTCACTGGAGACCTGTGGGTTTCTTTTGGATACTTCTTTTCAGTTTACCAAGAAACCAGTTTCAAGAGTTCCCACGAAAGTTATGTAGGGAAGGAGGGATTAGAAGTAGACAATGTGGAGGAGGAAGGCAAGGTTGACAAGGCTCTGGGCTATAGGATCCTAGGGTTCAAATTTCTACTTGAGTTTCCTTGTGTTATAAACCGTAAAGTATAAACTCTGTCCCTGAAAGCCTTGTAGGGATCTCACCCCTGAGGGATTGAGGGAGAAATTGTGAGTCTCTCCTTATGGGTTCTGTATCTGTCAGGACAACTTCACACAAACTCCCTAGCTCATCCTTCTCATGAGTGAATAATCAGTTCCCTTGCCTGTTACTTCCTGGTGTCCACCTGCCTTGTCCTTAAAATTCAACTCTAGTCCCATGTCTTTAGAAAGGGGTCCTCTCCTCCCCCCAGTTAACTATTATTTTTTCTTCAGCACCATGGTTTTGTACTTCATGATGTCACTTGGTATCATGTATTCCTCCTGCTGCTTGGATTTTGGCTCATCTAATTATAGTCTTCTAGAGAATACAGAAGAATTTCTAGTGGAGAACAACTGTACAAATGATAGAAGAATTCTCATTAGAAATAGTTGAGGCCAGAAAGATGTCAAAAAATCATTATGGGGGAATGACTTCTTTAAGTGCTGAAAGAAAAAACAAAATACCAAGGTGGTAGACTTATGCCCACTCATATAGTAATTATAGTAAATTGCTAAACAGAAAAAGAAGGGTACAATTCCAAAGAAGATGGAATAAGCACGTTCTACTTTGTGTCTCCCACTGAATGCAACTATAAATTCTCAACAGAATATATATAGCAGCTATCTAAGGACTCCGGAAATTAAATAGCAAGAATAACAACACAGTTTTAAACAACCAATGGGTCCAAGAAGAAATCACAAGGAAAATCAGAAAATATTTTAAGATGAAAACAAAATGCAACATACCAAAACTGATGAGATGCAGCCAAAGCAGTACGCGACAGAAAATTTATAGTTGTAAATGCCTACTTAAAAATAAAAGATCTCAAATCAATAACCTAACTTTACATCTTAAGTAACATCAAACAGAAGCAAACCAAACCCAAAGCTAGCAGAAGAAAGGGAATAATGAATGCCAGAGTGGAGAATTAGAATAACCATAAGAATCAATGAAATCAAAAGTTGGTTCTTTGAAAAGTTAAATAAAGTTGACAAACTTTACCTAGACGAAGAAAAAATGACGCAAATCATCAAATTTCAGAATGAATGTGAGAACATTACTACAAAACTTACAGAAATAAAAAGGATTATGAGAATACTATGAATAAATGTACACCAACAAATTAGACAAAACTAGATGAAACAAACACATTTCTAGAAATCCACACATTGCCAAAACAGAACCAAGAAGAGATAAAAAATCTGAATGGTCATATAACAAGTAAACAGAATGAATCAGTAATCAAAAATCTCCCAAAAAACAAAAGTCCAGGACCAGAGGCCTTCCCTGGAGAATTGCACCCAACATTTAAGGAAGAATTAACATAAATCCTTTATAAATTACTCACCAAAATAAAAGAAGATGTAATACTTCATAATTCATTCTATGAGCCCAGTCTTCCCAGATAAAAAAGCTAAAAAAGACACTTCAAGAAAAGAAAGATGTAGTCTAATATGCCCTATGAGTACAGATGTAAAAATCCTTAAAAATACCAGCAAACTAAATCTAAGAAGATTATATACCATGACCAAGTGGAATTTATCCCAGGAATGCAGTCATGGTTCAGCAAAAGAAAATTGATTGATGTCATATACCACATTAATAGAATGAAGGTAAGAAACCACCTGATCATTTCAATTGACACAAAAATCATTTGACACAATTCAATGCCCTTCCATAATAAAAACATTCACCAAACTAAGAATAAAAGGAAACTTACTCAACATGATAAAGAGCATTTATATACTAATCTACATAATAGTACTCAATAGTCAAAGGCTGAAAACTTCCCACTAAGATCAGGAACAAGAAAAGGATGCCTGCTTTTGCCACTGTTATTCAACACTGTACTGGAAATTCTAGGCAGTACAACTAGGCAATTAAGAGAAATAAAGGGAATCAAAATTGGAAAGGAAGAAATAAAACTATACTCTCTGATAACATGGTACTATATATAAAAAATCCTAAAGAATCTGCACACAAAAAATGATTACCGATAATAAAAGATTTTAGTAAAATAGCAAAGTACAGTATCAACACACAAACACCAATTGCATTTTTATACACTTGCAACGAATATTCTGAAAATGAAATTAAGAAAATAGTTCCATTTATCTGACATCAAAAAGAAAAAAAATATACTTAGGTATAAACTTAACCAAGGAAATGAAAGATTCATACAGTAAAAACTACAAAACATTGCTGAAAGACACAGATAGAAAGACATCCCCTGTTCATGGATTGGAAGATGTTAAGATGTTAATGCATCTAGATTCAATGCAATCCCTGTCAAAATCCCAATGACTTTTTTTTGTTTTTTTGCATAAATTGAAAAATCTAAAATTGATATGGAATCGCAAGGGACCCTGAATAGCCAAAACAATCATGAAAAGGAAGAATAAAGTTAGAGGACTCATGCTTCCAGATTTCTAAATTTACTACAAAGCTATGGTAACCAAATAGTGTGGTATTGGCATAAAGACAGACATGTCAACCAGTGGAATGGAACAGAAATCCCAGAAATAAACTTTCACATATATGGTCAGATGACTTTCAATAAAAGTGTCAAAGACCATTCGTGGGAAATGACAGTCAACAAATAGTGCTGGGAAAATTGGATATCCACATCCAAAAGAATGAAGCTGGACCCTTTCCTAATACCTAGTCCTCTAATATACAAAAATTACTCAAAATAACTATAAACCTCTTAGATTTATAGCGGGAAATCTTCATAACATTGGATTTGGCAATGATTTCTTAAATACGACATGGAAATCACAGGCAGAAAGGAAAAAACAGACAAACTGGACTTCATGAAAATCTTAAAATTTTGTGTATTAAAGGACACTATCAATGAAGTAAAGGCAACCCAAAGAATGGGAGAACATACTTGCAAATCACATATCTGATAAGGATTAATATCCAGAATATATAAAGAACTCCTAAAACTCAACAACAACAAAAAGCAAACAACCAATTCAAAATGGCAAGGAACTTGAAGAATAGACATTTCTCCAAAGAAGATCTACAAAGAGCCAACAGGCACATGAAAAGATGCTCAACATCAGTAGTAATTAGGAAAATGCAAATCAAAGCCACAAAGAGATGCCACTTCATACCCATTAGGATGGTTACTATAAAAAAACAAACATAAAACAAATGTGATAATGTGAAGAAATTGGAACCTTTGTGTATTGCTGATGGGAATAAAAAATGATGTAGCCCCCATGGATAACAGTGTGGAAGTTCCTCAGAAAATTTAACATGGAATTACCATTCAATAGAGCAATTTTACTTCTGGATATATGCAGAGAGTAATCAAAATTAGGGACTTGAACAGATATTTGTACACCCATGTTTATAGCAGCATTATTCAATAGCTAAAAAGTGGAAACAACCCAAGTGCCCATTAACAGATGAATGGACAAAATGTAATAAGTACATACAATGGAATATTATTAAGCCTTAAAAAGGAAGGAAATTGTGACATGCTACATATGGATAAGCCTCGAAGCCATTATGCTATATGACATAAGCCCAACAAATTGGGCAAATATTGTATGATCCCACGTATATGAGGTATTTAGAGTAGTCAAATTCATAAAGACAGAGGCAGAATAGTGGTTGCCAGGGGTTAGGAGAAAGGGAAATGAGGTGTCATTGTTTAATAGATACAGTGTTTCAGTTTGGGATATTGAAGAAGTTCTAGAGGTGGATAGTGGTGATGGTTGTACAATGATACGAATGTACTTAATGTCACTGAACCGTACACTTAAAATGGTTAAAGTAATTTTCATGTTACGTATATTTAAAAAATTTTTTTAAATGTTTTTTTCTTTTAGAGTGAGACAGAATGCTAACAGGGGAGGGGCAGACAGAAAGAGGGAGACACAGAATCCGAAGCAGGCTCTAGGCTCCAAGCTGTCAGCACAGAGCTCCACATGGGGGTCAAACCCACAGACCATGAGATCATGACCTGAGCCAAAGCCAGACTCTCAACTGACTGAGCCACCCAGGTGCCCCTATGTTATGTATATTTTAAATGCAGTTTTAGAAAATGTTTACTTATTTATTTTTGAGAGAGAGAGATCGTGAGCCGGGGAGGGGCAAAGAGAGGGAGACAGAGAATCTTAAACAGGCTCCATACTGTTAGCACAGAGCCTGATGCAGGGCTCGAACTCACAAACCATGAGATCCTGACCTGAGCCAAAATCAAGAGTTGGATGCTTAACCGACTGAACCACTCAGGTGCCCTAAATGCAATTTAAAGTAACTTCTACACCGATTGTGGGTCTCAGACTCACAACCCAGAGATCGAGAGTTTCATGCTCTACCGACCAAGCAATCCAGGTGCCCCTATCTTATATATATTTTATCACAATTTTTAAAAATGCAATAGCTAAGACTTCAGCTCTGCCAATGATAGAGTTACTTGTATCAGTCTGGCCATCACCAAAAACAGACATAAAAGTTGACATAATAGGAAGCAACTATTTTCAAGCATTGTAAAATAGGCATTTCAGGCCAGGGATACTTGAGAGAACAGAAATGCACATTTTTAGTCCCTCAATCCCTTAGCCCTTTGCTTCACAAGGTACTCTTCTGTTTTGTACAAAGAGTTGGAGCTCGAGTGCGGTAATGGTCCTGCTGGACTAAAGAAGTAACTGGAATTTGTAGGACAAGTTTCTTAAGACAAGGAAATTCTGGTTTGTGTGTGTGTGTGTGTGTGTGTGTGTGCGCGCACGCGCGCGCGCGCACGTGTGTATGCATATGTGCATGTGTGCACACATATGTTGTAGAGGGAGAGAGGGGTGGCAGGGGTCTGGTTTTAATTCAAAATGGGTCCTTGGCCAAGAGCAGGGTTGAATGGATGCAGGCCAGGTTTCCATGATGCTTACTGTAGGTTGTTTGTTGTGAGACTGAGAACTAAATTACGGTATCAGCTGTTAGACACTGATGGAAGATGTAAGCACTTCTGGCCAGCTGTAGTAGAGAAACCTAGATAGGACCTTGGTGTTTCAGTGAAACCATAGAAAAGTCAGTCCTTAGAAATAAGATTACACCTTGGAGAAAGACCATGTCCTAGAATTAAGTTCAATATTATAATAGACACATCTTATTAAAGATGAAAACAAAGCCTTACATGTCAAAAGGATCCACCAGTAACTCAACTGTCTGCCTGAACAAAATTCAAGATCTACAAATATAAAACAGAATCTCTACAATATATCATCCATAATGTCCATCATCTAATCATTAATTACTAAATACATGATAATGTGACCCAAATCCAAGGGAAAAAAATGCCAATAGAAAAGACCCAAGATGATTTAGATCCTGAAATTAGTCCCTATGTATTTTGTAGCAGCTATTTTCATATAAAGACATAGGTATGGACATAATGAGTGAACAGATGGAGAACTTAAGCAGAGATATATATGATAATTATAAAAAAGGGAATTCTAGAACTGAAAAGTTGAATATGTGAAATGAAAAAATATCACTGGATGGGCTTGATAATTATTGGTGAATATAGAAAAAGTTCATGAACTTGAAGAGACATCAATAGAAATTATCCAAACTAAAGATTAAAGGTAGAAATAGATTGAAGAATTAGAAACAGAGCCTTAGTGATGTGTGGGAAAATAGCAAGTGATCTAACATGTGTAATTGGAAACACAAAGGGAGAAAGAAGGGAGAATGGCAAAATATGTATTTGATAATAGGAAAGACAAACTGAAGAAATAATAGCCTAAATTTTTCAAGGTTGGTGAAAAACATCACATCACAGGCCCCCAAAGCCCAACACCTAAGCTGAGAAATATGAATAAAACTACACCTAGGTATATCATAGAAAATCTCTTGAAATGAAATATAAAGAGAAAATGTTAAAAGAATACAGAGGAAGGGTGTCTGGCTGCCTCAGTCTCTTGATCTCAGGGTTGTGAGTTCAAGCCCTACATTGGGTGTAGAGTTTACTTAAAAATAAAATATTTTTTAAAAATGTTTATTTTTGAGAGAGAGAGAGAAAGAGCGCACAAGTATGGGAGGGGCAGAGAGATAGAGGGGACACAGTATCTGAAGCAGCTCTGAGCTGCTTAGTGCAGGGCCTGACGTGGGGCATAAGCTCACGAACTGTGAGATCATGACCTGAGCCGAAGTCTGATGCTTAACCGACTAAGCCACCCAGGTGCCCTAAAAATAAAATCTTAAAAAAAAAAAAGAATACAGAGGAAATAAAAATGCATGGTCCATAATGGGGAACATCCCTAGAAATGGCAGTAGACTTCTTATCAGAATTAAAATCTGAATGACCTCAAAAAGACCATTATGAGAGAATGACTTCTTTAAGTGCTGAAGGGGGAAAAAAACCCCAAGGCTGTAGACTTAAGCTCACCTATATCAGTTATTATAGTAAATGGACCTAACACTCAAACTAAAAGATGGAGGCTTTTAGGCTGGATAAAAAAGCAAGTTCCAATTATATTTTGTCTAAGAGAGGTATTTTAACTGCAAAGACACAGGTTGATTGAAAGTAGAAATGTGAATAGTGATAGAGCATACTCTGTAAACACCAAGCATGAGAAACCTGATACAGCTTACTAAAGTAGGACTCAACACCGTGGGTATTGCCAGAGATAAAAAGAAACAATTCGTGTGAGAAAGCATCAAATTATCAGGAGGACATAGTCATAAATATGTATATACATACCTAATAGGAAAACTTCAAAATATACAGTGCAAAAACAGAGACTAAAAAGAGAAACAAAGACACAATCTTCCTTGGGAATTTGACACCCTTCTCTCAGTAACCAATAGAAAAAAGTAGCAAAGAAGTAGCTCTAGAAAGGATATAGAAAACTATATGTAGATCTATGTAGAAAACTATACTGAACAACTTCAGAATACACATTCTTTTCAAATATATGCAAAACACTTACAAAGACAGACCGTATTTTGGGCCACAAAGAAATTTGAAACAAATTCTAAAGATTGAAAGGTTAGAGAATGTTTTTCTGACTATAGTGAAATTGATTTAAAAACCTATAATCTTGGGCTGTTGTTCTCTATGTATTGGAGATTTAAATATATTCTCATGCAGTATTTATGGCACCTCCCACAGGCAGTTAGTTCCTTGACTGGGAGTCAGTGAGGTAATGAAATTGCATTCAAGCCGTGCTTATTCTATGAAGCCAGAGATACCATGTGGAACAATTGTTTCTGAGTGGTCCAATCACATTTGTTATAGTTCTTGGGAAATAGAAATGCTACCTGTATGTAAGAAATTGTATCACTGAGGATCAAGCTATGTCTCAAATAATGATCTCTTTTCTAAATTTTTTGTTTAATGTTTGTTTATTTTTGAGAGACATACAGAGAACAAGTGGGGAAGGGGCTGAGAAAGAGACACAGAATCTGAAGCAGGCTCCAGGCTCCAAGCTGTCAGCACAGAGCCTGAGGCAGAACTCAAACCCATGAACGGCAAGATCATGACCTGAGCCAAAGTCAGACATTTAATGGACTGAGCCACTCAGGTGTCCCTGTTTTCTAAAAGGCCTGGGTTCTGCAATCACAGATAGGCAGATGAGAGAATTTCTCATAACTCTTCATATCCCTATGCATCTTTATAATGATCTTCTATCACATAGAAGTATATGTGTCCCTTGTATCCTTAAAGATGCCTTGGGAGATCTCACTGACAGAGAAGTAAGGGATATGAGTGGGTTCTCAATGAAACACTTAAATACCTAGAACTTGCCTACAGCTATAGTGAGATACTGACCTCTGTTCAAAGATGGTGGCAACAGATGTCTATCTACAGGAGTCTTCCAGATAGGTACATGACACACTTCCCTTTCTGTTACAGAGTTCTGCAGTCATCTTCAGAATAAACTCAGCCTGGTTCATGATTTCAATGGAAGAAAAGTCCAGAGATAAGAGAGTTTAATAAGAATTTAGGGTTTTATTTTATTTATTTTTTGCTCTCCCATCTTGGAATGGCCAATATCACAGGGCTTTGCACCTTCCCACAAGCTCCTTTTTAAGAGGAAAGTGAGGCAAACATGTTTATGTTTAGTTTTCCATTTTCTAATTTAATTTTAATTTTTATTTATTTTTAATTTTTAAAAAAATGTTTATTTTTGAGACAGAGAGAAAGAGAGAGAGAGAGAGAGGCAGAGAGAGAGGGAGACATAGAATCTGAAGCAGGCTCCAGGCTCTGAGCTGTCGGTATAGAGGCAGACATGGGGCTCAAACTCATGAACCTGAGCTGAAGTCAGATGCTTAACCAACTGAGCCACACAGGAGCCCCTATTTATTTTTTTTAGAGAGAGAGAGTGGGGGAGAGAGGCAGAAGGAGAGAGAGAGAGAGAGAGAGAGAGAGAGAGAGAGAGAGAGAGACCCAAATGGACTCCATGCTCAGCACACCTGATGTGGGGCTTGATTCCAGGACCCTGGGGTCATGACTCGACCTGAAATTGAGTCAGATGCTCAACCGACTGAGCCACCTAGGTGCCTCAGGTTTATTTTAGGTTTCTTATTTCCTACAAAGTATTCAGCTGTTGAGGATATTTTAGTCACAGCAGAAGTGTCTCATTCCTTGGTAGAGGCATAAAGTCCTTTAGAGTAAAAACAAATGAAAGACAGTATCTTGAAAACAGACTGTCATTATACTCTAAATCTCTGGGAAAATAGATTTTAAAGGTGCTTAGCACTTCACTTCCCCCTGAAAGCTAAGTGGGGGCAAGGAATGGGGGAGTGTGAATCTCCTTCTCCTTTTACTTTTTCCTGCAGGAAGAAGTGAGAGACCATTCTGTCTAAGAGAGGGGGAAAGGGAAAGGAGAGACAGGAGAGGCATTGAGAAGGAGAGAGTCTGGGGGAGGTAGAGTTTAGCACAAGGCACCCTCATGTACACACCCCTATATGGGACAGATACTGGCACCCTGCTGTGCCACTCAAAGTGATTTCTATCAGTCTGATTCCCACCTGTAATCATTCTGTGAAGAGTGCTTTATCTCTGATTCACAGAGGAAGAATAGAAGTCCAAGGATGTGGAGTGACTTTGCTGAAGTTACATAGTAAGTTGGTGCTGGAACCTGGACAAGACTCAAACCTTCTTATCCCTAGTTCAATTTTCTGGATGGAAAAGGAAGTTGTAACCCCTTCTTCCTTTCAGCTCCTGTTCTGTTTCCAAAAGTGGAAGGGGACAAACCTTTCCCAATCTCCTCCCCTGGCACCACCTGAGATAGGAGATGGAGGGAAAGGCTGGCCCTGGCACCTCTCATTAGTTCCCACTTGCATCGCCTGTTGTTCACCTGCAAGCATTGAAAGGGCTGTGGCTGAACTCTCTCTCAGTGAGATAGTTTATTGTAACCCCCAGTGTCTTCCCAGAAAACCCCAAATCTTCTCATCTCTCATTTCATCTCTCACAGTCCCTTCTATTCACTTGAGACCCTGTATATGATATTTTCTTATTATGAACTCTGATAATGCCAGTAACAAACTCTGCAGCGATGGCAACAGAAACAGCAGGCCTGCCCACAGATCCCAGTGTACTACAGGCCCTCTGGAAATGGGACTGCATATAATCTGGGCCCTTGAGCTCAGCAGACTTTGAGTCCCTCAGTGCATGTCTAACTTTACCAGTGTTGAACCGCCTTCAGGATGCTTCCTTCAGGATGTTTCTTTTTCCCTGCCAGAAATGAGAGGTTTTGTGTTTTCATATGACTAGCATTTCTGTTTCTCTCTGTGGGCATTCCTTTGACCATTGATACTCTCATACTCCTGGTCTTAGCTCAGGGGCTCCATGTCAGTAAAAATGAAAGCCCAGCCCCTTATGGTGAGCTTTCTTTGGGTGAAGAGCAACCAGACACAGTGAAGCTTGAGAACAGACCTCCCCTAGTTGGGAGGGACAGATTTGTAATAGACCAGCTTCACGTCTGAGAATCACCCCAGTCCCTTCTCCTAAAGGTCTCTTTCCTGATAAAGATCACCTGAGGATGATACCCACCTTGGATGGTTGTTGAGAAGATGAAATGGAAGGCAAACACCAAGTATCTGGAGTTCTTTATGACACATAGCAGATGATCAGTAAGTGTGAGCTCATTGCCACCTGTCTTTTTGCTTTTGAGTCCCAGATCCTGTAGAGCCAGGCAGGCGGGAAGATTGCCAAGGAAGCCCAGAGCTGGTCCCTTACCCCTTTCCTGGGCTCCTCTCCCAAAAAGCCCTGTCTCGACTATACCCACAGCACTGACTGGGAAGAGGGGAGTGACAGAGTACATCCCAGGTCTGAGTTGGGGATCTCAGGGATGGGATAAGGGTGGGGACAGGTATTTCCTAGGGAAGGTGCTGAGGGCTTTATATTTATATGTCTATATTTATTAAACATGTTTTCTTGAATAATTTAGTAATTTCCTAGAAACATTTACATGTTGGAAGTTGTTTTACATGAATATTGTGGGTATGGCCCTACTTTGGCCTCCTTGCTATCGTAAGGAGGTGGTTGAAGGTTCTCTGGCCCACTGCTCTGAAAGCCAGCCCAAACACATGTCACCTTCTCATTATTTCTTTTCTTGGACCTGTATTGTTGCAAGAGAATTGTTCAATGTTTTACCAATAGCATTAATGTGTGAGAGACATTGCTGTGTCTTTCAACACTTCTCTGATCATTATATTGTTTATTTTTGTCCTAATGATGATTGGAATAGTTCCTTTAGGTTAAAAAGTGAGAAAAAATGTTGAAGAGAGAAAACAAGCTTAAGAATGTTTTGAGATTCTAATCTGAATATTGTCAAGGACTATTTAGTGTTCTCATTACAGAAAATTGACATTTATTCAAGTTCTTTTTTTAAATTTTTTTAATGTTAATTATTTTTGAGAGAAAGAGCACGAGTGGGGGAGGAGAATACAGAGAGGGAGACATAGAATCTGAAACAGGTCCCAGGCTCCGAGCTGTCAGCACAGAGCCCGACACGGGGCTTGAACCCACAAGCCGCAAGATCATGACCTGAACCAAAGCCAGACGCTCAACCTACTAAGCCATCCAGGCACCCATTTTTTTTTTTTTAATTTTGTTGATATTTTTTTATTTTTGAGAGAGGGGGAGAGAGAACAATTGTAAGCAGGGGAGGGGCAGAGAGGGAGGGGGACACAGAATCCAAAGCAGGCTCCAGGCTCTGAGCTGTCAGCACAGAGCACAACGGGGGTTTGAACTCACAAGCCATGAGATCATGACCTGAGCCGAAGTCTGACGCTCAATCGATTGAGCCACCCAGGCACCCCTCAAATTCTTCTTAATGTCAGGACTAAAACTTTATGTTTGTGTTCTCATAGATCATACTAACTTTTTAATGACTCTATTTCTTTTTTTCCCCTAGTGAATAAGATCTAATTTGAAAAATCTATTTATCATTGTCATAAATAATTGATGCCATAAAATATTTACCCAAGATATGCTGTTAAAAAGAAAACCACAGGGGCGCCTGGGTGGCTTGGTTGGTTAAGTGTCCGACTTCGGCTCAGGTCATGATCTCACGGTCCGTGAGTTCGAGCCCCACGTCGGGCTCTGTGCTGCCAGCTCAGAGCCTGGAGCCTGTTCCAGATTCTGTGTCTCCCTCTCTCTCTGCTCCTCCCCTGTTCATGCTCTGTCTCTCTCTGTCTCAAAAATGAATAAACGTTAAAAAAAAAAAAAAAGAAAAAGAAAACCACAGGCTCAAAGTGGAGTCATTTATGCCAGACCACTGGGGCTTAAATCCTAACCTAATTGCAGTTTCAACTTCCTCCAGAAATGTAGTCTTAGCCAGTCAGTCAGGACTTTTCTGGTCAGCAACAGTAAGGTAATCTGTCACATAGGCCCTCTCTATTCCCCAAAAGAAGATGAGGTAATCCACCTAATAAGACTCGTTTGTCCCCAAAGGAAGATACCTCACCCAAAATAATTTTTTTTTCTGTTTATGACTTTGTTGTTCTGCCTTTAATAACCTTTCATTTTCTGTAGCCCTTTGGAATTCCCCTCTATTTGCTAGATGGGGTCCTGTCTGATTCATGAATCAATTAATGAATCAATTTTACATCTTTAAAATGTAGTTGGTTGAATTTTTGTTATTTAACACCCAAAATATTCTAAGTAGGTGTAACTTAGTAAAAACAAAGTTCCTATAATATAATGACCATATGTCCCTAATTCGGTAATAAGAGAATGCTCACATGATTTAAGTAGAGTCATCTCTGGGATGTGAGTAATTTGCATGATAACCATTTTCTTATTTTGGGTTGTGTATATTTGTATGTATTATGTACTTTTGAAAAATTTATTTGCTTTTTTTTCTTTCTTTCCTGAGTAAGCCCTGCAGATTACAGATACCATTCTTTTGTATGTTAAAGATAAAGCTATTAAACAACAGATTTTAGTTGGTAAACTGGTAATATCCAATTGCGACAGGGAACAGATTCCAGAGAGAACTGAACTCAACTTCAATTTGTACAGAGGTGACTGGGAGTTTTAAAGGAAGAAGGAGGGAACAGAAAGGGGGTGAGTTGGAGCTCAGTAGAATGAGGGAAGTGAAAAATTACAAAAAGCAGAAGGGAGAATTGGTCCATTTGAAATCCACCTGGATTTGCTAACTGGCACTCGTTGAAATTAGGCTCTTACCCTCCTACAGAGACTGAGAGACAGGGGTCCTTCAGGTGTTGGCTGGAACAAATTCTTTTGGCAGCCTTGAGTTTTTCAGGCAGGCCCTCTAAAAACACTCTTAGTGTCATCCTAAGTATGTGACCTTGAGCTGTTAGAGACTTAGAATTTTGTTCAAGTATTTATAGGGCAAAGTTGATAGACCTAGTTGAAAAGAAGGTATAAAGGAGCCTAACTGGAATTTGGGGTAAAGGAGAAAATCTTTTAAATTTAGTACTACTGTGCTTCATTTTAAATTATTTTACTTAAGTTTCACAGCCTTATTCCCAATAGATACCTCTACAAATCTAAATTCTCTTGGCAGCTTTAAATATTATTTTATTTTTATTAAAATTAAAAAAAATATTTTTGAGAGAGACAGCTCGTTTTCCTATGTGATCTCAATTATTTTTACACCTAAGAGCAACCCAGTGCCTATTCAGATTTCCTCGACAGTCTCCAAAGCCTTTGACAGCTGTTGTTTATTCAATCGGGATTTGATCGAGGACCACGTATTGTATTTGGCGGTAAACTTCAAGTTTAAGCCCTAACGTTTGGCGATTCTGAGAAAACCTGGGAAGGAGAGATCGTCAAGATCACATCTTTCAACTGTTCAGATAGAGGATACGCTGCCAGGTCACTTCAAGGCGCGGGAGCGGAGCTTTACGGGAAATGTAGTCTGGCGGTATGGACCTGGCTCATCGCGCAGCATCCTGGGAACCGATCCGGGCTCCATCTGCGCATGTACTTACCTTATCCTACCTCTTTGCGTCAGTGCTTTCCGCGGTCCGGTGGTCAGGTGGCGCGATGGCCTGGGTTCCAACCTCAAGTGAGCGCATGGGGCTGATGCGAAATCTGGGAGGCTTTGGGACCAGCATGGAGGAGGGGGCTTGTGGCCGGGGAGAAAGGAATAGAAGCCTCGGGAATTCCCCAGGCCGGACTCTAAATGCTTGAGCCATCAAAGACCTCTGGGGGACCCCTGGTCCCCATTGGGCACCTGGGGCACAGGTGGGGCTGAATGACGCCAGAAGCAGGTGAGGGGTTGGGTATGCAGAGACCCTCGGTTCGAGAAAAGCCCATGGCGGCGGGAAGGGAAAACTTGTTTATAATTCCCACCGTGAGCCCGAAAGCGCGGAAGAGCTTTCTGCGGTGAGAACCCGATTTCTGGACCTAGAAAGACCCGGGGTAAATTCCAGTTCTGTTACCCTTGTAGGCAGGGGCGGCCGAAGGAACCAGAGTAAGCGTCCGGTTTCTCTTCTGAAAATAATGTTTGTTATGCGAGTTAGAGAAGTTATTACCTGTAAAGCAAACAGCCAACTCAGAAGTGGCAACTGCTATTATATTCGGAAGACACACTTCTATTCACTGGGTGGCTTATGTAAACATCACAACCATTTTATGAGGTTGGCTAACTATCCACATTTAAAAAAGAAAAGGAAGCAAACGAGGCTGAGGTTGGCAGAGCCATGTGCTCAGGTTACAAGCTAGCTGTGAGGAAGCTCTGATTTAAGGGCAGGTGTGCTTTAAATCTCAGGCCTCGTCTAAATATCACACCTGCCTAAAATCACCAATACAGCCTTCACAGCACCTAGCAGAGTGACCTGTCCCTGAACACCCAGCGATAAAATTGAAGGAGAATGTGAATGGACTTAGAACATTGTCATATGTAGTCTGGAATTTCTGGTGCCTCATCAGAATCCTTGGTTCAGATAGAGGCTCCTAGCTTTTCCTGCAGTGGCAGATTGTCTGAAATCACAGTGAATTCCAAGAGTCAAGTTTGTAGCCCTAAAGTGAATTTGTTTCCCTGACCCAGGTCCCAGATCTTGGGAAACAAATTTATTTTAGAACAAAGCAGCTCTTGTGATGTTCGAATTGAGGTCTCCAGGAACAGCATCCCTGTTCTTTTTTTTTTTTTTTTTTTTTTGCATTCATGAGAAACATTTATTTTTTAATTTGCAGCAGCACAATGCAAGGTACACTTTCTTACAGATGTTCACTCACTTACATCCCTATTCACTAATGTTGTTTCTCTTTTCTTTTCTATCCCTAAGGAACACCTCAGTGAACTGAGCAGGGTAAGGAACACCAATGGTATTTAAATTATTTTAAAAGTTTGTCCTTTCAAAAATATATTTTACATGCTACCCTTTATTGATTTCAGCAAAGGGAACTTCTGAGAGAAACACAGAATGATGAACCCAAGGTACTAAAATTTTTCTTTAAATAGTGTGGCCAAAAAAAAAAATGTATTCTTGCAGTGGGAAAATTATTTAAGTTTAGAAAAAAGAAGTTTTTCTATGGCATTTATAGTTTCTTAGAACTTTTCAGATATTCAAAATGTGACTTCTGCTGAGAATTCTAAAGAATACTGATTTTATTGATGTTACTTTACACCTATGGGGAGATGAAACATTAGTATGAATGAATGGATGGATGAAGGAAGGGATGTGTGCTTGCATGGATGTGATTGTGGACTGGCCAATTGTTTGTTTTGTTTTTTTTTTAAATTAATTTATTTTTTTAATATATGAAATTTACTGTCAAATTGGTTTCCATACAACACCCAGTGCTCATCCCAAAAGGTGCCCTCCTCAATACCCATCACCCACCCTCCCCTCCCTCCCACCCCCCATCAACCCTCAGTTTGTTCTCAGTTTTTAAGAGTCTCTTACGTTTTGGCTCTCTCCCACTCTAACCTCTTTTTTTTTTTTTTTTTTTTTTTCCCTTCCCCTCCCCCATGGGTTTCTGTTAAGTTTCTCAGGATCCACATAAGAGTGAAACCATATGGTATCTGTCTTTCTCTGTATGGCTTATTTCACTTAGCATCACACTCTCCAGTTCCATCCACGTTGCTACAAAAGACCATATTTCATTTTTTCTCATTGCCACGTAGTATTCCATTGTGTATATAAACCACAATTTCTTTATCCATTCATCAGTTGATGGACATTTAGGCTCTTTCCATAATTTGGCTATTGTGGAGAGTGCTGCTATAAACATTGGGGTACAAGTGCCCCTATGCATCAGTACTCCTGTATCCCTTGGATAAATTCCTAGCAGTGCTATTGCTGGGTCATAGGGTAGGTCTATTTTTAATTTTCTGAGGAACCTCCACACTGTTTTCCAGAGCAGCTGCACCAATTTGCATTCCCACCAACAGTGCAAGAGGGTTCCCGTTTCTCCACATCCTCTCCAGCATCTATAGTCTCCTGATTTCTTCATTTTGGCCACTCTGACTGGCGTGAGGTGATATCTGAGTGTGGTTTTGATTTGTATTTCCCTGATAAGGAGCGACGTTGAACATCTTTTCATGTGCCTGTTGGCCATCCGGATGTCTTCTTTAGAAAAGTGTCTATTCGTGTTTTCTGCCCATTTCTTCACTGGGTTATTTGTTTTTCGGGTGTGGAGTTTGGTGAGCTCTTTATAGATTTTGGATACTAGCCCTTTGTCCGATATGTCAGTTGCAAATATCTTTTCCCATTCCGTTGGTTGCCTTTTTGTTTTGTTGGTTGTTTCCTTTGCTGTGCAGAAGCTTTTTATCTTCATAAGGTCCCAGTAATTCACTTTTGCTTTTAATTCCCTTGCCTTTGGGGATGTGTCGAGTAAGAGATTGCTATGGCTGAGGTCAGAGAGGTCTTTTCCTGCTTTCTCCTCTAAGGTTTTGATGGTTTCCTGTCTCACATTCAGGTCCTTTATCCATTTTGAGTTTATTTTTGTGAATGGTGTGAGAAAGTGGTCTAGATTCAACCTTCTGCATGTTGCTGTCCAGTTCTCCCAGCACCATTTGTTAAAGAGACTGTCTTTTTTCCATTGGATGTTCTTTCCTGCTTTGTCAAAGATGAGTTGGCCATACGTTTGTGGGTCTATTTCTGGGGTTTCTATTCTATTCCATTGGTCTATGTGTCTGTTTTTGTGCCAACAGCATCCCTGTTCTTATCCTCCTCGCTAGACCTTAAGAGCAGAAGCAAAAAGCAGAGCTGTCAGAAGTAGTTCTTGATCCTCCCTGCTCAGATTTGGAGATGTTGCCACATCCAGAAGCCACCACACTGTGTGATGGTGGGGGATCTGGGCCACCTTTGAGAAGAGGGAGCTGGGGTGGCCCAGAAGTATGTTGCTCAGGAACTTGCACTTGTGAGGGTGAGATCTGGGGTTAAGGGGTAACCAGCCAGAGGGTGGAAATTGTGTCCTGTTGTCAAAACTTAAAAATAGCCAGTTATTTTACCAGGAAATTGAGTTTATTTGGGAATAGCAGAGGAATTGCAATGGGGGACAAGCAAACTATGGCAAACCATAGGCAAGTCCAAAGAGACAAAGGGAAGGTAAACTTTCACTAGGTTTTGGGAGGAAAATGGGGAGGGTTTGGAATAAAAGTCCATTGGAAAAGAACAAGAGTTTGCGGTTGTGGCACTTATTGGCTGCAAGCCAGTGGTTAGTACCTATTTGCTGGGTTGGGGAGGGATCTTCCGTCTTTTTCTTAAAAGTAGGAAATCAAATTCCTATGTGCAAAGTAAGATGATTCTTAACCTTGTTCATGCAGGAAAAGGAGCATGTGTGAGAGCTCCCCATTCAGGGCTTCCTGACTCCCATTTTAAATGAGGTTTCCTGCGTTTGTTTTGATACCACTCTTGCTAAATGGCCGTCATTCCCTTCATTCTTCACTGTTTACGGATGCTGCACTGCTCTCATACGTGTCCTTCACAAGTGACCATCACCACAAGTAACAATATTGACTTATCTTGAACTCAGAGAATCCTAAAATAAGGACTAATGAAGGCTTTCCTTGGTTATCTGCTACAGACTCTTAGAAGCTGTAAAGAAATTGGATGTTAGTGGTGACTTGTCAGGTGACACCTATTTTGTGGCAGAGCCAGGAGGAAAACACAGTGCAGTTCACTTTCTCACTGGTAAGTCATCAAAAGCATCTTATGAAAAGGACCCTTTGAGAAACTGTAACCCAGTGAAAGTTAATGAAAAATTCTTGCCTTAAAGCATTCCATAGTCCTTTTATTGGGCTTTCTGTGGATTTTCTCTTTTAAGAGCTAAGCAATGTTACTAGGAAAATAGTTAAGTGATACAGCCTGAATATTTTGTTAATTTTAATGAAGGAGCAATGCCTTATCCTTCATGTACTTTATGCATTAAATGAATACTAGTTCTTGCGTTGTTTCTGTTGATCATTCAGAAAAAAAAAAACCCACTAAGTTATCATTTAACCGCAGAAAAATTTGTTTAGCCAGTGAAAAGCTGTAGGTCTTAGGCCACATGATGTTTTCTGAGTCTTACATGGACATGTGTCTCTGCGCGTTCTTCCCCAGGCCTCCCAGCTGAGTCTGTACAGCCCTCTGCACTTTCCCAAGAGCAGCAGCATGAACACATCTCAGGTGAGCTCTTTATTCTTTCTCCACATTGCACTGTATTGATTTTATTTTATTTATTTATTTTTAAAAAAATTTTTATGTTTATTTATTTTTGAGATAGAAACAGAGCATGAATGGGGGAGGGGCAGAGAGAGAGAGAGACACACAGAATCTGAAGCAGGCTCCAGGCTCTGAGCTGTCAGCACAGAGCCCGACGTGGGGCTCGAACCCACCAACCGTGAGATCATGACCCGAGATGAAGTCGGACGCTTAACCTACTGAGCCACCCAGGCGCCCCAGCACTGTATTGATTTTAATGGGGCTTATAAGGGTCTGTACATTAGATGGAAAAAGAGAAATAGGGATAAAGCTAGTTTTGGGAGAAAATATACAGTTTCAATATTAGCTCTTAATGTTTGTTGTTGGTTCTGGGTAGGTAACCTTTGTTGATGATTATATTCCCTCCAGTTACCAGTTGGGTTAGATTTCAGTTGAGTCATGAATGTGCTTTGAATTATATTGAGAATTTTTTCTATATCTATTGAAATAAAGACATAGCTTGTTTCCTTTAATCTGTAAGTATTGTGAATAGCATTATGAATTTTTAAATATTGTCGATTTCCTGTACACACCCTTGCTGGTGAATTGCTTGTATACATGTTGGCTGTGATCTTTCTGCTGGTACTTATTTCTGTATCGTAATTTAGGTGAGCCTAATTTTTCATGTGTTCCTTTCCAATTTTGGTGTTGTGGTTATATTAGCCTATAAGTATAGGACACATTTTTACTTATTTTTTTTCTTTGGCTAATGTTTTTCCCCCTGTATTTTATATGAGAAAAATTGCCTGTTATTGGTTATTGCCTGTTATTGTTATTGTTATTGGGGGATTTTTATGTGAAGATTTTGAATATCAAATCAGTTTATTAAATGGTCATAAGTCTCCTGTGTCTCTTACCATGTGTCTTTCAAAGAGCAGAAGTGTTTTAATCAACTTTTCAAAATCTTTAATCTTTTTGCTTTTATTATTTATGCTTTTTTTTGGTCTTGGTCATATGTAAAAAATCTTTTCCTAAGCCAAAGTCACAAAGATTTCCTCTCCGGTTTCTAGAAGTTTTATAGGTCTATGATCATTTTGAGTTCATTTTTTCTTATGGCACAAGGGATAGGCCAAGATTATTTATTTAGTTTTGTTTACATAGTCTGACATTTGTTGCAAATGTCGTTTGCGTTGTTGTTGCAAATGTTGTTTACGTATGTCTAACATTTGTTGCAAAGAATACACCTTCTCCACTGAATTCCTTTGGCACCTCTTTTGGGAATTATTTGACTTTATATTCTTTGTGGTTCTGTTTCTGGAATCTGTATTCTCTTCTTATCTGTGTTAGTCCTTTTGCTAACATCATACTGCCTAGATTACTGTTGTTTCAAGAGAAGTTTTTTTTTTTTTTTTTTTTCAATGTTTATTTTTGAGAGAGAGACACACACAGTGTGAGCAGGGGAGGGGCAAAACAAGAGAGAGAAACAGAATCTGAAGCAGGCTCAGACTGAGCTGTCAGCACAGAGCCTGATACAGGGCTCAAACTCATGAACCATGAGATCATGAATCATGAGACCTGAGCTGAAGTTGGATGCTTAACCAACTGAAACACCCAGGCGCCCCTAAGGTAAGTCTTGAAATCAGTAATGTGAATCCCCCAAACTTTTTTCATAATTGATTGGATATTGGATATTCTAAGTCCCCCTTTACCTCTTCATATAAGTTTTAGAATCTGGCTTCTTTCTGTCTTCAAAATTTGCTCTGATTATGTGTGTGATTGCAATGATTATATACATCAGTTTTAGACCTCCCTTTTGTGTTTCAAAATCATGTAACCAACAATGCAGTGTAAAATTCCATCTGTGTATTCATATATATATATATATATATATATATATATATATATATATATATGTATGTATGTATTAAATTTACATCCAAGTTAGCATATAGTGCAACAATGATTTCAGGAGTAGATTCCTTAATGCCCCTTACGCATTTAGCCCATCCCCTCCCACAACCCCTCCAGTAACCCTCTGTTCTCCATATTTAAGAGTGTCTTATGTTTTAATGTTTACTTATTTTTGAGAGAGACAGAGACAGAATGCAAGTGTGCGTTAGGGGCAGAGAGAGAGGGAGACACAGAATCCCAAGCAGGCTCCAGGCTCTCAGCTGTCAGCACAGAGCCCGACCCAGGGCTCGAACCCACGAGTTGTGAGACCATGACCTGAGCCGAAGTCGGACACTCAATAAGCCACCCAGGTGCCCCTAGAGTCTTTTATGTTTTGTAACCCTCCCTGTTTTTATATTATTTTCGCTTCCCTTCCCTTATGTTCATCTGTTTTGTATCTTAAAGTCCTCATATGAGTGAGGTCATATGATATTTGTCTTTCTCTGCCTAATTTTGCTTAGCATAATTCTAGTGTAAGATAATGATAGGGCCATAATAGGCATACTTTATAAAATTTTGTTTTAAATTCTCAACAGTAAACATAATATGTATTAGTTTTCCAAGGCATTTTCCATATTACCGGTTTTTGAGCCCCTCAGATTGAATAGAAAGTGTGTTATTACAGGTATCAGTGTCATTCAAGGACGTGACTGTGGAGGTCACCCAGGAGGAGTGGCACCAGATGGACCCTGCTCAAAGAACCCTATACAGAGATGTGATGCTGGAGAACTACAGCCACCTGGTCTCATTGGGTGAGCAGAACTTACCATGTGATTTCCTCAAGAATGCAATTCTGTTTTCTCCTTCCTTTTTAATTTTTAAATTGTATTGGGGTATAATTAACAGAGTAAAAGTCAGTAGCTTTAAGTGTATAATTGTGAGTTTTAGAGATGCCTGTAGGTGATTACTACCACCAAATAATGATAAAATATTGCTGTTACTCCGAAAAGTTTCCTTGTAGGTATTTGTAGTCATTTTTTCCTGATCCCTCTCCCTGGCTCTGTCAACCAGTGATCTACTTTCTATCGCAATAGTTTTTTCCTGTTAGAATTTTATGTACATCATATAGTATTTACTTTTTTCTTTTTTCATGTAGATTTTGGGATTTATGCATGTTTTTGTACGGATCATTTTTTATTCCTAACTAGTATGCCTTTGCATGCATCTACCACAGTTTATCTTCCATGTATATCCCAGTTGATAGAATAGAGGTTTTTTCCTTTTGGGCTGTTAGGAATAAAGTTGCTCTGTCCATTTAGGTATGAGTCTTCGTGTAGACATTTGTTTTCATTTCTCCTGTGTAAATACCCAGAAGTATGGTGCTATTGGTCTTAGAGTAACTTCATAAGAAACTGCCAGATATTTCCAGTGTGACTGTGCCAGTTTGCATACCCTTTAGGGGTGTATGTATCATAGTTCTAGTTGCTCCACATCCTCACCAACATTTGGTATTGTAAGTTTTTTTTTTTATTTTATTTAAGATTCTAGTGGGTGTCTTTGTATCTTACTGGGTTTTAATTTGTATTTTTCTGATAATTAATGAAGTTGAACATCTTTTAATGGGCTTTGTGGCTATTCATATATTTTCCTTTTTCAGGTCTGTTTAAATCTTTAGCCCATTCTTTAAAAATTAGGGTGTTTCTTTTATTCTTTTTGGTCTTAACTGAGGTGGAAGAATTCTTCATGTAATCTAGATATAAGACCATTATCAGATAAATACTTTGTTAACGTTTTCTACCTATCGTATGCTTTTTCTAATTTTTTTAATAGTGTCTTGGAAGAGCAGAGTTTTTCATTAGTTTTTAAATGTATCATTGGTTTTTCTTTTATATTTTATGGTTTTTGTATCTTTTTAAAGAAAGTTTTACCTAATCTAAGGTCAGTAAAATTTCCTCCTATGTTTTCTTGTTTCCTCCTATGTTTTCTTCCTCCTATGTTTTCTTTAATTTCTCCATATGATGTGAAATAAGAGTTGTGGTTCATTTTTTGCATTTCTATGTCTAGTTATGTTGACACCATTTTCTGGAAGATTACTTTTCCATTCAACTGCCTTGGCACCTTTGTCAAAGACAAATTGACCACATTTCTGTAGTTCTAGATCTGGAGTCTGTTCTGTTTAATGGGTCTGTTTGAATATAGCACACCTTGATTATGTAGCTTTGTGAAAACTTACCAAATATTGAATATTTAGTTCTCCAAATATGTTTTTCATTTCAAAATTATTTGGATTATTGTACATTCTTTGTTGTTTCCATGTAAATTGTATTTTTCTTAAGTTTATTTATTTTGGGGGGAGAGCAGGGGGAGAGGCAGAGTAGGTGGAGGTGGGGAGGAGAGAGAAAGAATGAATCCCAAGCAAGCTCCACGCTGTCAGTGCAGAGCCCAACAAGGGGCTTGATCCCAGGAACTGTGAGATTATGACCTGAGCTGAAATCAAGAGTCAGATGCTTAACCAACTAAGGCACCCAGGCGCCCCTCCATATAAATTTTAGAATCTCCAGTCCATTTTTTCTATAACTTTGCTTAAAATTCTGGTTGAGATAGTCTTGGGTCTTTAGGATAGTCTGGGAAGGATTTATATTTTAACAATATGGAGTCTTTAGGAGCGCCTGGGTGGCTCAGTAGGTTAAGTGTCTGGCTCTTGATTTCAGCTCAGGTCATGATTTCATGGTTCGTGGGACTGAGCCCTGCATCGGGTTCTTCACTGACAGCATGGAGCCTACTTGGGTTTTTCTCTCTCTGCCCCTTCCCCACTTTCTCTCTCTGTCAAAATAAATAAACATTTAAAAAAATTCTATAAAAAAAGACATAAAACAATATTGAGTTTTCTGATACCGTGGGTTCAGTTCCAGACCATTGAAACAAAGTGAATATTGAAATAATTTGAGTCCAAATAATTAGATTGATTTTTTTCAAATTCAGAATGAATTTTTTGGTTTCCCAGTGCATATAAAAGTTTACGTTCACATTATGCTATAATTTATTAAGTGTGCAGTAGTATTAGGTCCAAAAACAATGCACATACTTTTATTAAAAAATACTTCATTGCTAAAAATCACTAGCCATCATCTGAGCTTTTTGCCGGTGGTGAGTCTTGCCTTGATATCGATGGCTGTTGACTGGTCAGGGTGATTGGTGGTGAAGGTGGGGGTGGCTGTGGCAATTTCTTAAAATAATGCAACAATGAAGTTTGCCACATTGATTGATTCTTCCTTTCATGAATGATTCCCTGTAGCATGTGATGCTGTCTGATAGCATTTTTACCCATCATAGAACTTTTTTCAAAATTAGAGTCCATCCTCTCAAACCCTGCTACTGCTTATCAACAAAGTTTATGTAATACTCTAACTTTTTTTCATGCTAACAATTTTCACAGTATCTTCACTGGGAATAGATTCCATCTCAAGAAACCACTGTCTTTGCTAATCCATAAGAAGCAATTCCTCATTGTTCAAACAATTCAGTCACATCTTCAGGCTCCACTTCTAATCCCAGTTCTCTTGCTGTTTCTACCACATATGCAGTGACTTCCTCCACTGAAGTCCTGAACCCCACAAAGTCATCCATAAGAGTTGGAATGAAATTCTTCCAGACACTTCTGCTAGCTTCAAATTTTTATTCTGCAGCTTCCTTACCTTTTTCAGGTTTTATAGAATTGAAGAGAGTTAGGGCTTTGCCCTTGATTAAGCTTTGGCTTAAAGGAATGTTGTACCTGATTTGATGATCTATCCAGACCACTCAAACTTTTTCCATATCAGCAATAAGGTGGTTTCACTTTCTTATCATTCATTTTGTTTGCTGGAGTCTCACTTTTCATTTCTTTCAAAAACTTTCCCTCTGCATTTGTAACTTGGCCGACTGTTGGGCACAAAAGGCCAAGCTTTGGGGCGCCTGGGTGGCTCAGTCGGTTAAGCGGCCAACTTCGGCTCAGGTCATGATCTCGCGGTCCGTGAGTTCGAGCCCCGCGTCGGGCTCTGTGCTGACAGCTCAGAGCCTGGAGCCTGTTTCAGATTCTGTGTCTCTCTCTGTCTGACTCTCCCCTGTTCATGCTCTGTCTCTCCCTGTCTCAAAAATAAATAAAACGTTAAAAAAAATTTAAAAAACAAAAAAAAGGCCCAGCTTTCAGCTTATCTCAGCTTTTGATTTGCCTTCCCCACTAAGTTTAATCTTTCCTTGCTTTTGATTTAAAATGAGAGATGTGCAACTCCTCCCTTTACTTGAGCACTTAGAAGCCATTGTAGAGTTATTAATTGGCCTAATTTTAATATTGTTGTATCTCAGGGAATAAGGAGGCCTGAGGAGAGAGAAAGAGATGGGGAATGGCCAGGTAGTAGAGCAGTCACAATGCACATTTATGGAATAAGTTCTCCATTTTACATGGTTGTGGTGCTCCCAAACAATTAGAATAGTAACATCGAAGATCATTGATCACACAATCGCAGTTACAGATATAATAATAATGAATGAAAAAATTTGAAATATTGTGAGAATTACCAAAGTGTGACACAGAGACATGGAGTGAGCAAATGCTATTGAAAAAAATTGTGTCAATAGAGTTGCCTGATGCAGGGTTGCCACAGGTCTTCAATTTGTAAAAATTTCAGTATCTGCAAAGCATAATAAACGAGGTATGCCTGTATCTTTCCCTTTATTTACGCCTTTAATTTTTTTTGGAGTGACAGCTTTCATTGTACTTGTTTTCTGCATATTTGGTAGATGGGTTTCATGACTTTGATGATGATATAAATGGCATTTATTTTATACTTTGGTTTTCCAGTTGTTGGATGTAAATAGAAATCCAGTTGCTTTATGTATATTTACATTGTGTGTTGTAACTTTGCTAATCTTATTTATTCCAGTAGATTTTTTTGAGATTCCCAAGGATGTTTTACATACACAATTATGTTATCTGTGAAAAAGGATAAGTTCATTTTGAAACTGTATGCCTTTTATTTCTTTTTCTTTAATAACTATGGGATTACCAAATATACCATTAAATACAAGTGGTGAGAGAAGATATTCATGTCTTGTTTGTAATCTTAGAGGTAAAGAATTCATTCTTCGTTGTGGCATAATTAACTGTTTTTTTTATAGCTGTGCTTTATCAGTTTCAGGAAGTTCTGTAGTCTGCTGGAATTTTCTAAAAGATTTGTTTTAATCATTGTGGAATTTGTCTAATATTCTTTCTGTATCTATTAGAATAATCACATGAGTTTTCTTTTTTTATCCAGGTAGTATTCTGAATTACATAAATTTTGGAACGTTCAACCAACCTTGAATTCCTAGGATGAATCCCACTTGTTCATAACTTTTTATAGGTTTTCTGCACCAATATATTGAAATTTTTAAAAAATTGTGGTTCCATATAGTTACAGTTACGTTAGTTTCCAGTGTGCAATATACTGATTCAGCAATTCCATGAATCATCCATTGCTCGTCATTACAGATGAACTTCTTAATCCCCTTCACCTTTTTCACCCATATACCTACTGACCTCCCTTCTGGTAACCATCAGTTTGTTCTCTACAGTTAAGGGTAGTTTGTCTTGGTTTGTCTCTTTTTTTTGTTTTGTTTCTTAAATTCTGCATATGAGTGAAATCATGTGGTATTTGTCTTTCTTTGACTTATTTTGCTTCACGTTATACACTAACTCCATCCATGTCATTGTAAATGGCAAGATTTCATTTTTTTTTTAAGCCTGATTAATATTGCATCATGCATATATACCACATCTTGTCCATCTGTCAATGAACACTTGGGCTGTTCCCATAATTTGGCTATTGTAAATAATGCTGCTATAAAGGGATGCATGTGTTCCTCTGAATTAGTGTTTTAATATTTTTGTTTTGAGAGAGGGAGGGAGAGTGTGAGTGGAGGAGGGATAGAGGAAGAGGGACAGAATCTTAAGCAGACTCCACACCCAGTGGAGGGAGAGATCATGACCTGAGCCAAAATCAAGAGTCTGATGCTCAACTGACTGAGCCACCCAGGTGCCCCAGTATTTTAATAATTTGGAGTAAATACCAGTAATGTGATTACTGGATTGTAAAATAGTTCTATTTTTTAAAAATAATTTTTAATGTTTATTTCTGAGAGAGAGAGGGAATGAGAGAGAGAGCGAGCAAGCATGAGCAGAGGAGGGGAAGAAAGAGAGGGAGACACAGAATCCGAAGCAGTCTCAAGGCTCTGAGCTGTCAGCACAGACCCCGATATGGGGCTCGAACTTGTGAACTGCGAGATCATGATCTGAGCTGAAGTGAGGTGCCACCCAGGCGCCCCCAAAATAGTCCTATTTTTAACTTTTGAGGAAATTCTATTCTGTTTTCCTCAGTGGCTACACCAGTTTGCATTCCTGAAAGCAGTGCAAGAGGGTTACCCTTTCTCCACATGTTCACCAACACTTGTTGCTTGTGTTTTTGATTTTAGCCATTCTGACAGTTGTGATGTCATATTGTAGTTTTGATTTGCATTTCCCTAATGATGAGAGATGTTGAGCATCTTTTCAGTGTCTGTTGGCCCTCTGGATATCTTCTTTCGACAAATGTCAGTTCATGTTTTTGTCCATTTTTTAATTGGATTATTTGGTTTTTTGGGTGTTGAATCGTGTAAGTTCTTCATATATTTTGGATGCTAACCCTTTTTCAGATATATCATTTACAAATATTTTCTGTTCTGTAGGTTGCCTTTTAGTTTTGTTGATTGTTTCCTTTGCTGTGCAGAAGCTTTTTATTTTGATGTAGTCCTAGTAATTTATTTTTGCTTTTATTTCCTTTGCCTCAGGAAATGTATTTAGGAAAATGTTGCTACAGCTGATGTCAGAGACGTTACTGCCTATGCACTATTCTAGGATTTTGATGGTTTAATGGTCTTTAATCCATTTTGAGTTTGTTTCTGTGTATGGTATAAGAAAGTGGTCCAGTTTCATTCCTTTGCATGTTGCTCTCTAGTTTTCCCAACACCATTTGTTGAAGAGACTGTCTTTTTCCCATTGGGTATTCCTTTTTGCTTTGTTGAAGATAATTGGCCATGTAATTGTGGGTTTATTTCTGGGTTTTCTGTTCTGTTCCATTAATTTATGTATCTGTTTTTATGCCAGTGTCATTGTTTTGGTGACTACAGCTTTGTAATGTAACTTGAAATCTGGAATTGTGATTCCTCTAGCTTTGCTTTTCTTTCTTTTTTTTTTTAAATTGTTTTAAATGTTTATTTATTTCTGAGACCAAGAGAGACAGAACATGAGAGGGGGAGGGGCACAGAGAGAGGGAGACACAGAATCCGAAGCAGGCTCCAGGCTCTGAGCTGTCAGCACAGAGCCTGATGCGGGGCCCGAACTCGCAAACCGTGAGATCAGGACCTGAGCCAAAGTCGGTCGCTCAACCGACTGAGCCACCCAGGTGCCCATCTCTTTGCTTTTCTTTTTCATGATTGATTTGGCTATTCAGCATCTTGTTTGGTTCCACACAAATTTTAGGATTGTTTGTTCTAATTTTGTGAAAAATTCTATTGGTATTTTGATAGGGATTGCATTAAATGTGTAGATTGCTTTGAGTAGTATAGACATTTTAACAATATTTGTTCTTCCAACGTGAACATGGGATGTCTTTCCATTTCTTTGTGTTGTTTTGAATTTCTTTCATCAGTATTCTATAGTTTTCATACTACAGGTGTTTCACTTCTCTGCTTAGGTTTATTCCTAGGTGTCTTGTTAGTTTTGGTACAATTGTAAGTGGAGTTGTTTTCTTAATTTCTCTTTCTGCTGCTTTATTATTAGCGTATGGAAATGTGACAGATTTATGGCCTAATTTGTGATCTGTTCTGGAGAATGTTCCATGTGCGTTTGAAAAGAATGTATTCTGCTGTTTTAAGATGGAATGTGCTGAATATGTTTGTTAAATACATCTGGTCCAGTGTGTCATTCAAAGCCATTGTTTCCTTGTTGATTTTCTGTTTGGATGATCTGTCCCTCAATGTAAGTGGGGTGTTAAAGTCCCCTGTTATTATTGTATTACTATCAATGAGTTCCTTTACGTTTGTTATTAACTGTTTTATGTATTTGGATTATCTCATGTTGGGTACATCAATATTTACAGTTGTTATATCTTGTTGGATTGACCCCTTTATTATTATATAGTGTTCTTCTTTGTCTCATGTTATAGTCTTTGTTTTAAAGTCTATTTTGTCTGATACAGGTATTGCAACTCTGGCTTTCTTTTGAGATCCATTTACATGATAAATATTTCTCCATCCCGTTGCTTTCAATCTGCAGGTGTCTTTCAGTCTGAATGTGTCTCTTGTCAGCAGCATATAGGTGGGTCTCTTTTCTGCTCTGTCACCCTATGTCTTTTTTTTTTTAAAGTAATCTCTATCCCCAATGTGGGGCTCAAACTTATGACCCCACAATTAAGAGTCACATGATCTATGACTAAACCAGCCAGGTGCCACTCACTCTGTCTTTTAATTGGAGTATTTAGTTCATTTACATTCAGAGATTAATTATTGAGAAATACATATTCATTGCCATTTTGTTACTTTTTTAGTTGTTTTTATAGATTTTCTCTGATTTTTCTTCTCTTGCTGTCTTTCATACATTGTTGACTTTCTTTAGTGATATACTTGGATTCCTTTCTCTTTGTTCTTTGCATGCCTATTACTGGTTTTTGTTTTGTTGTTAACATTAGTTTGTATATAACATCTTCTGCATATACCAGTTTATATTAAGTTGATAACTGTTTAAGTTTGAACCCATTCTTTACTCTTCTCCTCTCCATGTTTTAGATATATGTTGTCATATTTTACATCCTTTGGTTAATGAATACCTTGACTGATTTTCACAAAAATAATTGTTTTTCCTGTTTATGCATATTTTACTTTTCATGTTGTCACTTATGGTCTTTCTTTTCCACTCATAATGTCCCCTTTGATATTTTTTGGTAAGGCTGGTTTAGTGGTCATGAACTCCTTTAGTTTTTGTTTGTCTTAGAAACTCTTTATCTTTCCTTCTATTCTGAATGATAGGCTTGCTGGATAGAGTATTATTTAAAAAAAATTTTTTTTAATGTTTGGTTTTGAGAGAGACAGAGTGCAAGTGGTAGAGCAGCAGAGAGAGAGGGAGACAAAGAATCCAAAGCAGGCTCCAGGCTCTGAGCTGTCAGCACAGAGCTGATGCAGGGCTCGAACTCACGAACCACGAGGTCATGACTGAGCTGAACTCGGACACTTAACCGACTGAGCCACCCAGGCACCTCTGGATAGAGTATTCTTGACTGCACGTGTTTCCTCTTTCAGCACTTTTGAATATATCATGCTACTCCCTTTCCTTCTTCTGAAAATCCACTGATATCCTTATGAGGTTTCCGTTATATGTAACTGTGTCCTTTTCTTTGCTGATTTTAAAACGTTTTCTTTATCACTGCTTTTTGCCGGTTTAATTACTATGTGTCTTGGTGTGGATCTCCTTTGATTTTGTTGGGTCATCTCTGTGCCTTCTGGATCTGGATATCTCTTTCCTTCCCAGATTAGGGAAGTTTTCAGCTATTATTTCTTAAATAAATTTTCTGCTCTCTTTTCTCTCTTCTTCTGGGATCTGTATAATATGAACGTTATTACTCTTTTTTTTTTTAATTTTTTTTTTTAATGTTTATTTATTTTTGAGACAGAGAGAGACAGAGCATGAACGGGGTAGAGTCAGAGAGAGAGGGAGACACAGAATCTGAAACAGGCTCCAGGCTCTGAGTGGTCAGCACAGAGCCTGACGCGGGGCTTGAACTCACGAACCGTGAGATCATGACCTGAGCCGAAGTCAGACGCTTAACCGACTGAGCCACCCAGGCGCCCCCAACGTTATTACTCTTGATGCAGTCACTGAGTTCCCTGAGACTGTTTGCGATTTGCATAAATTTGTTTACTCTTTTTTGCTTTGCTTTCTATTAGTCTGTTTTCCAGGTCATTAATTCATTTCTCTGCTTCATGTAGTCTATTCTTTTTTTTTTTTTTTTAATTTTTTAAAATGTTTTTATTTATTTTTGAGACAGAGAGAGAGACAGAGCATGAGCAGGAGAAGGGCAGAGAGAGAGGGAGACACAGAATCTGAAGCAGGCTTCAGGCTCTGAGCTGTCAGCACAGAGCCCGACGCGGGGCTCGAACTCACAAACTGTGAGATCATGACCTGAGCCGAAGTCGGACGCTCAACCGACTGAGCTATCCAGGCGCCACCCCCCCCCCCCCCCCCCCATGTAGTCTGTTCTGTCAAGTGTATTTTTAATTCCATTTATTGTGTTCTTTATCTCTGGTTCTTTTTTTTATCTCTGTGTTAAGGATTTCACTGATGTCCTCCACTCTTTTCTCAAGTCTGTTGAGTATCTTTTTGATCATTACTTTAAATTCTCTATCTGGCAATTTACTTAATATGTGTTTTTCTTAGGTCTCTTGTGGTTTGGTCCTGTTCTTTCACTTGGGACATGTTTCTTTGTCTCCTCATTTTGTCTAACTCTTTCTGTCTGTTTCTGTGTGTTAGGAAAGTCATCTAGGTCTGTTGTTCTTGAGGGTAATGGCCTTACGAAGAAGAGGTTTTGTATTCCCTGGCAGTGGAGGGCCCTCTGTTCCCCAGGACCCAGTGTCTCAGGGCATGTCTCCTATGTGTGTTGTATGTACTCAGCTATTGAGTCCTGGCCTTTTTACTTCAGTTTATTGTTTGTATAGGCTCTCTTTGCCTGTTGTAGGCAGTGTTTAGTCCCCAGCAGAAGGGTGTATTTTAGCTAGCTGTGCTCTGGTCTGCTTGTGAAATGAGACCAGTCCCTGCCCCACTGGGAATGAGGTCCCACAAAATGGCACAGATTCTGTGCAGGTCTTTTGGAGGATGGGGCCTGGAGCTCCAGCACTGAGGTGAGTGTGACTGGGAATGGAGAAGATACAATATTACATTTGTGACATCTCCTCTGAGGAGATTTATTTTGCACACTTATTCAGGACATACAGATACTCATAAAAGAGCTGACAAAAAGGAATGAGCTACTCTTCCATATTTTTTAAAAGCCCTACCATCTCTGTTAAATTCTTGGGAATTATTAGCTCTTTGCACTCTCCACACCTCAACATTAAAAAGAGCTGAACATGTTTTGGTTTGTTTTTTTCTGGTGACAACATCTTCCTCTTAACAATTTTACGAAGTTTGTTTATAATATTAGTCACAAATTATCCCAATTAGGATGGGGTTCCCTACAACAAAAGACTCTATAATTTGTCTAAATTGTAATATAATAGGCACTCCTGTTAGTGTCCTTGAGAGACTCTTTGGCAACCTCCTCTCGTACTTCTTGGAATTTCTGACCATCAAGCTTACCATAAAATGCCTATGAGCTTCTGATGTAAAAACCACCATCCTCTTTGGCCCTGTTACATGCCATTAGAGCAGCATTTGTGGAGCTCTAGACTCTAAGCAGCATGCTTGGTACTCCTGGAAGTAAAAGCTCTCACAGACTCTGTACCCAGCTGCTCATCATACCTTGGATTGTGGACGCAGCATCCCTTTGGATTCGTTGGGCCACTGAGACCATCTTGTTGAAATGCATGTGGTATTTATAGGATAGATAATGAACGTGGGCTCTGGTGTATCCCACATGTAAGAGGAGGTGTCCTCAGGTTCTTGCCTACCTAGGGAACCTTTTGGGATCAACTGAGTAAATAGCAAACAGAGTTCGTATGCTGCAGATGGCAGTGCCATTGTGTACATAATGGAATTTGCTGGACAGCTGCTAGTTTTCATCCTTCAACTGGGATATTTGATGATGAAGATGGGACCCAAGAGTCACTACAAGTGGCTAAACTTCAAGCATTCATTTTTTTTAATGTTTATTTGAGAGAGAGAGCATGCGTGTGAGTGGGGGAAGGATAGAGAATGGAGAGACAGAGAATTCCAAGCACACTCTGTGCTGTCAACCGATGTGAGGCTCAAACTCACAAACTGTGAGATAATGACCCGAGCCAAAGTTGCACGCTCAACCGACTGAGCCACCCAGGTGTCCCAAGCATACATCTTGGCCTCAGAGAATGCCCTGGCTGACCGTTGTCCCCATCTGCAGTTTTATAGACACTTTGGCAGTTGCTAGCAACTTGGATGTCTGGTTCAACCAATGACAGTCACAATGCCTTGTCCAGGGTAAACCCCTTTGGGGTAAAAAAGTGGAAATTTCTAGGGGTGCCTGGGTAGCTCATTGGTTGAGCATTCGACTTTGGCTCAGGTCATGATCTCGCGGCTTGTGAGTTCAAGCCCTGCGTCAGGCTCTGTGCTGGCAGCTTGGAGCCTGGAGCCTGCTTCGGATTCTGTGGCCCTCTCTCGCTTTGCTCCTCCCCTGCTCATGCTCTGTCTCTCCCTCTCTCTCAAGAATAAATAAAACATGGCACAAAAACAGACACGTAGACCAATGGAATAGAATAGAAACCCCAGAATTGGACCCACAAAAGTATGGCCAACTAATCTTTGACAAAGCAGGAAAGAATATCCAGTGGAAAAAAGACAGTCTCTTTAACAAATGGTGCTGAGAGAACTGGACAGCAACATGCAGAAGGATGAAACTAGGCCACTTTCTTACACCATTCACAAAAATAAACTCAAAATGGGTAAAGGACCTGAATGTGAGACAGGAAACCATCAAAACCCTAGAGGAGACAGCAGGGAAAAACCTCTCTGACCTCAGCCGCAGCAATTTCTTACTTGACACATCCCCAAAGGCAAGGCAATTAAAAGCAAAAATGAACTATTGGGACCTCAAGAAGATAAAAAGCTTCTGCACAGCAAAGGAAACAATCAACAAAACTAACAGGCAACCAACAGAATGGGAAAAGATATTTGCAAACGACATATCAGACAAAGGGCTAGTATCCAAAATCTATAAAGAGCTCACCAAACTTCACACCCGAAAAACAAATAATCCGGTGAAGAAATGGGCAGAAAACATGACTATTCTAAAGAAGACATCCAGATGGCCAACAGGCACATGAAAAGATGTTCAACGTCGCTCCTCACCAGCGAAATACAAATCAAAATCACACTCAGATACCACTTCACGCCAGTTAGAGTGGCTAAAATGAACAAATCAGGAGACTATAGATGCTGGAGAGGATGTAGAGAAACGGGAACCTTCTTGTACTGTTGGTGGGAATGCAAACTGGTGTAGCCGCTCTAGAAAACAGTGTGGAGTTTCCTCAGAAAATTAGAAATAGATCTACCCTATGACCCAGCAATAACACTGCTAGGAATTTACCCAAGGGATACAGGAGTGCTGATGCATAGGGGCACTTGTCCCCCAATGTTTATAGCAGCACTCTCAACAATAGCTAAATTATGGAAAGAGCCTAAATGTCCATCAACTGATGAATGGATAAAGAAATTGTGGTTTATATACACAATGGAATACTTTGTGGCAATGAGAAAGAATGAAATATGGCCTTTTGTAGCAACGTGGATAGAACTGGAGCATATTATGCTAAGTGAAATAAGCCATACAGAGAAAGACAGGTACCATATGTTTTCACTCTATGTGGATCCTGAGAAACTTAACAGAAGACTATGGGGGAGGGGAAGAAAAAAAAAAAAAGAGGTTAGAGAGGGAGGGAGCCAAAACATAAGAGACTTTTAAAAACTGAGAACAAACTGAGGGTTGATGGGGGGTGGGGGGGCGAGGGTGGGTGATGGGTATTGAGGCGGGCACCTGTTGGGATGAGCACTGGGTGTTGTACGGAAACCAATTTGATGATAAATTTCATATTAAAAAAATGTAAATTTAAAAAATTTAAGATATCAAAAAAAGAATAAATGAAACATTAAAAAATATATGAAAAAAGGTGGAAGTTTCTTGCCTCAAAGATACCCAAAAATGCAAATCAAGATTACACGTCATTGTGGCCATACTAAAACCATAATACTAATACAGAATCACCAAGACACTCCTCACTTTTTTTGAAGCTTCAGACATCATTGATGTTAACCAAAACACTTAATTCACTTCTCAAAATACTTGATGCCAGCCTCCTGAAAAACTTTCACATTCTTTATAGCCTTAGCCTCAGTGCAGCATTAGCTTATGAATAATCCAATTAGGGAAAACATGACACATTTCAATTACCAAACATCAGAGGTACTTTGTAATAGAATCTCTTCTTGATGTTCAATTTCTCACAGCTCTCAAGCCCTGCCGCCTCTTCTGCTTCTGCCCCATGTAGGGGCAAGTTAATAAGAAAGCTCATGTGTATTCTCCCTTGGCACCAATTGAGAAGTTCAGGCCCTGCAACTACAGCTCTCACATGCAGAAGCTTTCATCTTTGCCTCACCTCATCCATGAGATCTTGACCTGAGCTGAAGTCGGATGTTTAACTGACTGCCACCCAGGCGCCCCGAGAAGTTCCATTCTACTCCTAGTTGGTTGAATGTTTTTGGCATGAAGGAGTGTTGATTTGTGTCATAATGCTTTTTTTCTGTGTCTTTTAAGATGATCACATGGTTTTTATGTTTTATTCTGTTGATACCGTGAATTACATTGATGCAGTTTTGTGTATCACAGCAACTGCATTCTTGCATTCCTTGGTCATTCCCATGACCAATTCCACTTGGTCATGGTGTGTAATAAATTTAATATGTTGCCATATATCAGTTTGCTGGTATTTTGATGGAAATTTATGCATCTGTATTCATAAGAGACAGTTGTAGTTTTCTTGTGATGTCTGAGAGTATCAGGGTAATGCTGGCCTTATCGAATGAGAGAAGTGTCCTCTTTTCTGTTTTTTGTGAGGGAGAGATGATAAAGAATTGTTATTCTTTGTTTTTAAAAATTTTTTTTAACGTTTTATTTATTTTTGAGACAGGGAGAGACAGAGCATGAACAGAGGAGGGTCAGAGAGAGGGAGACACAGAATCCGAAACAGGCTCCAGGCTCTGAGCTGTCAGCACAGAGCCCGATGCGGGGCTTGAGCTCACGGACTGCGAGATCATGACCTGAGCCGAAGTCAGCTGCTTAACCGACTGAGCCACCCAGGCGCCCCTGTTATTAGTTCTTTAAATGTTTGGTAGAATTCAGTAGTAAAGCCATCTGGGCATGGGCTTTAATTTGTGGGTAGTGTTTGTTCAATTTCCACACATTTGTGAATTTCCCAAATTTCTGTTACTGAATTTTTTAAAAGTAGGCTTCATACCCAGCGTGGAGCCCAATGCAGGGTTTGAACTCATGACCCTGAGATCAAGACCTGAGATGAGATCAAGAGTCAGAAGCTCGGGGTGCCTGGGTGGCTCAGTTGGTTAAGTGTCTGCAGGTCATGATCTCATTCATGGCTCATGGGTGTGAGCCCTGCATCGGGCTCTGTGCTGACAGCTCAGAGCATGACAAATGCTTTGGATTCTCTCTCTCTCTCTCTCTCTCTCTCTCTCTCTCTCTCTCTCTCTCTCTCGCTGCCACTCCCCTGCTTGTGCTCTCTCTCTGTCTTTCAAAACAAACAAACAAAAGTCGGATGCTCAACCAACTGAGCCACCCAGGTGATTTCTAATTTCATTCCATTGAGATCAGATACTCTGTTATTTCTGTATTTTTAAATTTATTAAAGTTTGTCTTGTAGCCTAATACATGACCTGTCTTAGGGAGTGTTCCATGTGCATTTTAGAAGAATTTGGATTCTATTGCTGTTGGGTGAGTGTGGTATGTATGTCCATTAGGTCTAGTTGGTTTATAGTGTCATTTATTTCCTTACTGATTTCCTATCTGGTTACGCTATATATTATTGAAAGTATGATAATGAAGTCTCCAACTATTATTTTTTAATTGTCTTATTTCTCCATTCACTTGTCAGTTTTAGCTTCATATATTTTGGGCTCAGTTGTGAGGTGTGTATATGTTTATAATTCCTATACCATCTTCCTAATGGATATATTCTTTTGTCATTGTAGAATGTCTCTCATTATCTCTAGTAACATTTTTCAACTTAAAGTCTATTTTTTGGGAGGTCATCTGGCTGGCACAGTCAGTAGAAGGGGTAACTCTTGATCTCAGGGTTGTAAGTTTGAGCCCACATTGGGTGTAGAGATTACTTAAAATCTTTTAAAAGAAATATATTTTTTTTAATATAATCACTTTCTTAAAACCATTCATGCTTGAATGAAATATGAAGTATCTTTTCCATCTTCTCCCTTTGAACATCTTTGTATCTTTAATATGTATCTCCTTAGCATATAGTTAAATATAGCTTTTTTTTTTTTTAAATGTAGTCTGACATTCTCTGTCTTTTGTCTGGATTGTTAAATTCTTTCACACTTAATTGTTCTTATTTGATATAGTTGGATTTTTGTTTGCCATTTTATATTTTGTTTTCTGTATGTCTCCTGTCTTTTTTGTTATTTTCTATTCCATTTTCTACTGTTTTGCAGTATGTGAATATTTTTTAATGTAACATTTTTAATTCCTTTTATAATTTTTTTTCATTGTATGTTTTAGAATTTACTTCCTTAGTAGTTGCTCTAGGGCTTACCAAATACACTTGAATTTACCATTCAGTGCCATATAGAAAAGTTACTCCTATGTAGCTTTATTCCTCCCCCATTTTGTGGTTTCATTGTCCATATTACATTTGTCTATGTTAGAAACCCAACAATACTTATATATAGACATTGTTTTTATCCAATTATCTTTGAAATCAGTGAAGAGAACTTTAGTGTATCTTGTAAGGTGGGTCTGCAGGCAACAAAATCTCAATTTTTCTTATCTGGGAATACTTTTATTTGGCTTTTATCTTATTGAGTTTTCCTGGATATGGGATTCTTAGTTGAGAACCCTTTCTTTGAGTAGTTCACTGCCTTCTGACCTGTTCAGTTTCTGATGAGAAGTCTTATTGAGGATCCCTTGCCTTTCCAGTCTGGAAACACAGATTTCCCACTTCTGTGTGTGTTGGTGATTTTTTTTTCATTCTGCTTTTTTTTTTTTTACAGTGTATATTTTTATTTATTTTTAATTTACCACCAAGTTTGTTAGCATATAGTGCAACAATAATTTCAAGAGTAGATTCCTTAATGCCTGCCCCTTACCCATTTAGCCCATCCCCCTTCCCACAACCCCTCCAGTAACCCTCTGTTTGTTCTCCATATTTAAGAGTCTCTTACGTTTTGTTCCCCTCCCTGTTTTTATATTATTTTTGTTTCCCTTACCTTATGGTCATCTGTTTTGTATCTTAAAGTCCTCATATGAGTGAAGTCATATGATATTTGTCTTTCTCTAATTTAGCTTGGCATAATACCCTCTAGGTCCAGCCACGTAGTTGCAAATGGCAAGATTTCATTCTTTTTGATTGCCGAGTAATACTCCATTGTGTGTGTGTGTGTGTGTGTATGTATATATATATATATATATATATATATATATATATACATATATTACCACATCTTCTATATCCATTCATCCATTGATGGACGTTTGGGCTCTTTCCATACTTTAGCTATTGTCGATGGGGCTGCTATAAACATAGGGGTGCATGTGCCCCTTTGAAACAGCATCCCTGTATCCCTTGAATAAATACCTAGGAGTGCAATTGCTGGGTCATAGGGTAGTTCTATTTTTAATTTTTTGAGGAACCTCCATACTGTTTTCCAGAGTGGCTGCACCAGTTTGCAGTCCCACCAGCAGTGCAAAAGATGCTCTTTCTCCACATCCTCGCCAACATCTGCTGTTGCCAGAATTGTTGATGATAGCCATTCTGACAGTGTGAAGTGGTATCTCATTGTGGTTTTGATTTGTATTTCCCTGATGATGAGTGATGTTGAGCTTTTTTTCATTTGTCGGTTGGCCATCTGGATGTCTTCTTTGGAGAAGTGTCTATTTATGTCTTTTGCCCATTTCTTCACTGGGTTATTTGTTTTTTGGGTGTTGAGTTTGCTAAGTTCTTTATAGATTTTGGATACTAACGCTTTATCTGGTATGTCATTTGCAAATATCTTCTCCCATTCCATTGGTTGCCTTTAGTTTTGCTGATTGTTTCCTTCGCTGTGCAGAAACCTTTTATTTGGATGACGTCCCAATAGTTCACTTTTGCCTTTGTTTCCCTTGCCTCTGGAGACGTGTTAAGAAGTTGCTGCAGCCAGGATCAAAGAGGTTTTTGCCTGCTTTCTCCTCGAGGATTTTGATGGCTTCCTTTCTTAAATTTAGGTCTTTCATCCATTTTGAATTTATTTTTGTGTATGATGTAAGAAAGTGGTCCTATTCTACTTCTTTCTAATAATTATTTTCCAACCTCAGGTAGTTTCCACATGCATCTTCAAATTAGTACTCATTCAAAGATGGAAGGAGGGATCCTTTTGTAGATGTCCATAGCTCTTTCTCATTGCGGCTGATTTTCATTCTGTGTTCAAACTTACTGGGCTGTGATATGTGGTAGTCATTGCATTCATGTCATTCTTCCCCTTTTCTCATGAATTACTGATCTGTACTGCCTATTGTCCTGTGTCTAAAAGTTTCATATATTTTTTATTGCTTTTGAGTTGTTTCATGTGGGGGAGGGTAAGTTGGTTTCTTTTATTCTATCATGCCCATAATTAGAAATCTCCATTTGATTTTCTGAAGCCTATAAATGTGGGTTATTATTAGAATTTAATGTTATTTAGGCTTGTGATTTAGGAATTTAAGGAGGTCTTTTTCAAGCATCTGAAACTATTTTTTTACTTCCCTAAAGAAAGGGTCAGGTGGGTAGCATTATTGTGCCACTTGTAAAGCTGCACCTTCCTTCACATTCAAAATCATCAAAGCCCTTACAGTGAATCCATGTCCTAAAATATTTCCCATTTACAGGATATTGCTTTATAAAACCAGAAGTAATCTTCAGGTTGGAACAAGGAGAAGACCCATGGTTATTAGAGGATGAATTTCTAAACAGAAGTTACCTGGGTGAGTTTTGGAGTACTGGCAAAAGGTATTCCTGGAAAACTAAATCCAGAATGAGAATAGTTAACAGTGAGCACCTTTGGAATTTCAGAAATGAGTAGATCCAGTAAAATGTGGGTGCAGAGGGTGTAACATAAGGGATACATGTGATTATTTTCATTTGTTCATATTTTATACTAGGCAACAGGGTATATTCATTTATACATGACAAGTCAAGTGATTTATATTTAACCAGTGCAAAGTTAAATACTAAGTAAGATTATAGAAGTAACTAAAGTGGAAGATTTAAAGGATGGGAAGAGAGGGGATATACTGATTTGATCAGTGGTTGTGTAGTAGGAAATCACTAGGTATTGCCTAATTAATAAATAAGAATTGCATGAGATTTATAATTATAATTTAAGTTCTATAAATGAACTGTAAATGCAAAAATATGACCTTTCTTATTAGATGGAAAACAGTTAATTGTACACAGAAGAGACTTATCACTGAAAATATTTTTTATAAAATAAATATGTATACATTAACATGTAAACAGCATAATATAAAGTTAGATGAATGTGTCTGTCATATCACTGTACATAGGCTAAGGTTAATCTGTTAGGAAAAAATGGTATGGGATGCCTGAGTGGTTCAGTCGGTTAAGGGTCCAACTCTTGATTTTGGCTCAGGTCATGATCTCCTGGTTCGTGGGATCAAGCCCACGTTGGGCTCTGTGTTGAAGGTGTGGAGCCTGCTTGGGACTCTCTCTTTCCCTTTCTGCCCCTCCCCATGCGCATGCATGCATGTGCGCCCTCTCTCTCAAATAAATAAACGTTAAAAACAAAAAGAAAAAATGGTATGAGATTGTATCAAAGAGAAATACCTAAAAAGAATTTAGAATGTTTATAACATGAAACAATATCAAGGCAATATACATAAAATATAATACAGGCTTAAGTTATAGGACTACTGGAAAGGTTTTGATTCACTTAAAATTTCATACAGTAATAAAAGAAACACTTTAATAAAGCTAAGTAAGTTAATGTAGAGAGGAGATGCCAAGGCTGCAAATACCTGTGTGCCAATTAAATTATAAAGATTCATAAAACAAAACTGAAAGAGATATGAGGAGAAATAGGAACACATTAAATGTAATAGGCCTATATGTACTGTTCTGATTTCATAACATAAAATTGACAGCAACTGAGATTCTAGAACATGAGTTAGTAAATCATGTTCCTTATGCTAAATCCACCTATTTGCCTGCAATTTTTGCAAATAAGCTATTTGTTGTGTATTGTTTTGTCTGCTGTTGTGGTACAACAAAATGACTGAGAAGTTGTGACTGAGATCATGTGGCCCACAATGACTAATATATTTACCGTCCAACCCTTTATAGAGAAAGTTTGTTGACCCTACTCCAGAAGATATAAATAGCATGTTTTATGACATGAGTCTAATACATATTTATATATATCTTTCAAACTCTGTACTCTGAAATCATAGACCTTCTTTGAAGTGTCAGTGGAATAACTAAACATTTTGTGTCAAAAGGAAACAGTAAATTCTGCAAAGTGAAAGTAGCAGTTTTTTAAATTTTTTTTTTAAATTTTAGAGACTGAGTAGGGGAGAGGGGCAGAGGAAGAGAGAGAGAGAATCTTAAGCAGGCTGCACACTCAGCATGGAGCCTGACACGAGGCTCGATCCCATGACACTGGGATCGTGACCTGAGCCAAAATCAAGAGTTGGACACTCAACTGACTGAGCCACCTTGGCACCACAAAGTAACAGTTTAACTGCACTAGAAATTGTAGACAATATAAGACAAATTAAAATCCATTTGAAAACAACAACAAAAAAATACATATATAGTTTTAAAAAAATCTATTTGATCAAGTGATTTTTAAAATCAAAATTATAAAGGTATAAAATTCAGTGTATTTGTGAACCAATGTCCACAGGTCTCCAAGAACTCAGAAAAGTTGCTATATTCAAGCTTATAGTTTATACTTGTTCTGAATAATAGTAATTCATGATAGCTGCACTTTCGATTTCGTGGAGGAAAACTTTATTAATTATAAGGGAAGGCGAATATAAATAATTAAACAATTATAGTAAACATAAAGAGGGAGAGAAGTATAGAGAACAAAGGGCTGCTACATGAAATCAGGTACTCACAACATCCAACCTTCTGGCTGGGGAAGCCCTGTGGTGGACAGCCCGGTTGGAGTCCGGATTGAGGGTCCTGGGTGGAGCATCCTCCCCTCAGATGAGACTTCACCTCACTATTCCCCCCAGGGCAGTATATATACTACCTGTGATTTATAGTTAGTCATTAAGTTTGCCTAAGTGCACACCTGAGTAGGCTGTTACTTTGTTTCTCTTATCTTTTCTCACAATCTTAGGAGCCTGGTGGCAGCATATTTCTCTTCCCTCCCTGATCCATTCTAGGGGGTCAGCCTGGTCTGGCTCAGGGAGGTGAAGCAAGTTAATCCCTCTTGGCATCAGGAACAGAAGGGCCAGTTCTGATCCTGAGGCCAGATACAGAGAACAAGCCAACTAAGCCTCCCATGATTGTGTGTGTGTGTGGCTCTGGGCACAAATGCATGACAAGTCCCACAAACAATGTATATACAGAACAATACTACAGCAAAAAGTTACAGATAAAATCAGCAAAGGTGAAAGGCACATAGGGCAGAATCAGAGAGGGAATAGATGCAAACCTCATTTTCTTCTCCCTGTGAAGTTGTGTGAACAGTAGTTAATTCTGCCAGCAGTGACATGTGACAGCATACTGAGGTATTGTTAACCAGGGAAGTTTACCCAACCTTTAGTATCCAAGGGTTTTATTGGGGGTCAGGCATGTAGGCTTGGAGTGACCTTGGTTACTTAGGCTCCAGCCCTTCCAGAGGTATACTGATACAGCTAGCCTTAGGTCCCAACTATAAATCATATTGTGAGTCTGAACTTTTTGATGTGGTCCAAGCCCCCAAAGTATATAAAGATACTCTTATCATGCAGGGCTTGTAGGTTATTTTCCAGGAGTTGGTCAAAGGCCAGTCATTTCTTTGAAATGTGCAGGGTTTGAACACCCCAAGCCTGCTGAGTTAACCCTTTATTGCACAGAACTTTTAGGCTATGGGTATAGCATTGCTTAATAGAAAATTCAAAGAATAAGAATTTTGAGAAGACTAAGCAAAGCAGAAGTAATGTATTTAAAAATAACAATTGGAAAAGTATAATGGCATAAATGAAATAGGCTAAAACATGATTCTTAGTATAAAAAGAATTAAATAAAATCCGAACAGTAGTTAGCTTATGCTGGGAAAAGGAGAGAAAGCATTATTTGGCAAGTTGCAGTGCAAACATATTTAGAAATTAGGCTGTGCAAATATTGAAATTTTTAAAACTTAGAGCAACATGAAATAAAACAGATAAAATAGGTATATCATGTTCATAGATTGGAAGACCTTTAAACTGTTTTATTCTAACCAATTTGTTTAAACACAGGATGGTGTAAGATCTTTTCTAATAGGTGTTAAAGAGTTGTAAATCTGTTGTAACTGGTATAGAGTGGCACTGGTGTGTAGATAATTATGGACCTTTGAAAGAGAATAGACAACACAGAAGCAATTGCATATTTTAAGGACAACTATTTATGAAAAGTGTGACAGTGGCATTTTGTCCCAGCTTTATATCCTTCCACAAAAGTCACTTTTGAGTGGACTGAATCTGAATTGTATGAGGCAAAACTAAATAATTTAGAAATACAGGAGAAAATTTTTATTATTCTGTGTAGGGAAAATTTAAAACCAAAAAAACATTGAATATATGGGAAAAGACATAAACTGTATTAAAATTCAGAATTTCTTGACATCATAAAAAGCATTAAAAGAGAAACCACACTGTAGCAGAATCTGTACGTGGAACCAAGGCAGGGCTAATATTCAGATAAGAAGATATTCTGCAAACCTTTGAGGAAAAAGGCAGGCAACCCAACAGAAAAATGGGTATAAGACTTAATAAGGAACTTCCCAGGTAGAAATCCAAATGTTAAGTAATGGGGAAACTATTTTACCTACACCTCGTCAATTGTGAAAGAAACGCAAATGAAATGCAGTGTGCTACAGCTATGCGTTTATTTATAAGACTGGCAGAAATTCCAGGTTTGGGAGTATTGGGAGTCAGTGAGAAGGTGAAATATCAAAGTACCTTCTCTACTGCTGTGCATTTGAAATTGGTGCAATCACTTTTTTTTTTTTTAAGGTTTTAGCAATTTTAGGTTCACAGCAAAATTGAAAAAGAAGGTACAGATATTTCTCATATGCCTCCTGCCCCCACATAAGTGTAACCACTTTTTAAAACATATTTCATTGGGGTATAGTTGACATATAATATTAAATTAGTTTCCAGGTACAATCACTTCTGTAATGGATGGACCTTTGTTCCTAGCTATATTCTCTTGAGAAAGTGTGTTTCTGTGCTCTAGGAAGAATGTGAGGATTTTTTCCCCCTGTAATGAAAAGCAAATACCCAGGAACAGATGACTGAAGAAGTAAGTTGTAAATAAATTACATAAATAGGGAATTTTCCAAGTTATAGCTCCAAGCAAGTACATGAATGAATCTCACAGTTTTGAACAAAAGAATTAATGATTCCATTTATGTAAAGTTAATTTTTTTTAGAGTTGCACATACATGTAAGTGTATACAGAAATGTGAGGAAATGATTTTTGTTGAATATTTGAGGGAAATGAGTTGTCTCGAAATGTGAAGGAAGTTGTGCCCAGGAAAGAATATGTGAGGTCTCTGGGAGCCAGGCAGCTTATATACCATGCACTAGAGAGTGGTTGTATAGGAATTCATGTATGTCATCAGTTAACTTATACTGAAGAGATTTATGTGTATTTGTTTTAGTTTTCATTTTTTGAAGGTTAGAAAGAGACAAAGTAATGTGTGGGGGATACTTGCTATATATATTCCTCACAGATTCGTTTGTTTCTATAAAAGTTCAGATCTGGTCATTTGCTTTCTTAGTATGAACCTTCATGACCCTGTTTATAATGGCATTCTTCATCTCAAGCACTTCATACCTCTCCTTGTTTTATTTTTCTTCTATGCACTTATCAACTCTTCCTATTTCTGAAATCATATCTGAAAATCTCCACTTACCTGTACTATTTGACATTGTCATAGGGGTTGCTTCTTTTTCCCATACATTTTCTGCTTTCTGTGATGGTAGTAATCATGATTCCTGAAATCATTCCTCTTTGGTTTTAATCCCACTTTTGTCTGTGCTTCTCTAAGAGCTTATTCACATTTGCTGGCCTGTTTAAAAGTTATTATCTTTAGTGCTTCAAATATAATGAGGCATGGAATAGGTATTTCCTATATCCATAAATGGATGTTTATGAGTAAACAGATTTTGATTCCCAGTTTCTTTCTCCTCCTATGGCACATAAACCTAGGGTTTACATAATACTTAATATATGAAATTTGAAGTACTTACATTTTAGTGACTGTCAAATTACGAACCCCTCTTGTATTTCTTTGTTGCCTGCCACAATGTCAGGGCTTAAGCCAGTCTCCTAAGTGTTATCCATCCATGTGACATGCTTCCACACACCACTTTTCATCATCATATGTTTTTTCTGTACAGGTTCTTAAATAAATTCATTAATTTTTAGCATCTGTCTCTGAACAGTCTGTCTTATTTCTGCTCTTCTTCCCTTCATGCCTTGTCCTTTCCCATAATTTAAGCCTTTTTGCTTAATCCTGATGACTTTGCCCCACCTCAGGGCAGCTGTACTTCTGTGTCGGGGATTTGGATTCTTTGTTCTCAGAATGGCCAAACAAAATCTAATTTTTCCCTCACAATTCAAAAATCCTTGTCTTTTTCCACTTCTTTCATAATATTTGGTCCTACTGTCCTGCTTGCATAACCTCTTCCATAAGTTTTGTCCTACTCTCACGCTCTCATGTTTTTCCTACTATCCTCCTATCAGGAAATCACTTTCAATTTCTGAATTGACTATCTCTGTCATCCTCATACTGATCTTTCAGCACTTCCCAACATTGTAGTTTTCCTTTGTACTTAATCTTTTCATATTCTCACTGCCTATGACATTACCCAAAACTATAGCTCTGCTCTATAACACCTCGATTATTCTTATTCCTAGTTCAAGTTAATTGTTACATAATGCATCAAGTTCATCTTGCTCCGAAGTGACCAAATAACCTATGTGGCACATAAACATAGGGTTTACATAATACTTAACATATGAAATGTAAAGCAGTTACTTTTAGTGACTATTAAATTATGAACCCCTCTTGTATTTTTTCTGTTGCCTGCCATGATGTCAGGGCTTACACAATCCAGTCTCCTAAGTATTATCCATCCATGTGACATTCTTCTACATGTCACTTTTCATCATTATGTTTTTTCCATACAAGTTCTTAAATAAACTCATTAAATTGCTTAGCATGCCTGACCCAAAGTTAAGATCCCTCTCTCTCTCTTGTTTTCATTACTGCACATTGTAAGTTTTGGGTAAGATGCCTTCTTCTATAAAATGATCATGCAACATTTTAGTTTACTTTAATTTCTCCTTTTTGTAATCTTCCAAAGAGCACTTTTCCCTGCCTAGAAATCCACTAAAAAGATTTATTCTTCTATACTCTAGTATGTAATATAAATAAATACTTTACAATTGCATAGTGGACTAACTCCAAAACCAGATAGAGGAGAGGTATTTCATATTGATGCATACTGAAAGCACTATCCCAAATGCAGATGCCCAAGTTAGGTTTTTGTTCCCCTATCAGTTATATATAATTAACATGTAATTATTTAGTTACATGTAATTACTTATTCTGCTGTATCTTGGGTTACCAGTCTCATGAAATTGTGCTTTTTTGGTTTTTTTTTTTTGAGAGGAGAAAGTGTGAGTGGGGGAAAGGGGCAGAGGGAGAGAGAGAATCTTAAGCAGGCTCCACGGGAAGTGTGGAGCCTGATTTGGGGCTCAGTCTCACGACCATGAGATCATGACCTGAGCCCAGATCAAGAGTTGGATGCTTAACTGACTGAGCCACCCAGGTGCCCAGAGATTGTGTGCTTCTTAACTAGAAAAAATATATAAATTCTTACTCAGTGTACCTTAATGACCTGAAAGTTTTCTAAATGATGTAAGCTCAAAAGCATGTTTGTAAAAGTCTTCTCACTGAGGTGTCAGTAGTTTGACTCACTTAGCACAGTCTTTTTCCTGAGCTCCAAGATTGTCCTTTGTTGATGGCGCAAACTCTTCTGGCCTAGCTTATAGCAGAGCTTTCGAGCAAGCATCAGAGTTAAACAGAAACCACCTTTACATATCAGAATTGTAATGGCTGTGGCTAATTTGTTACTAATTTTCAAATGGGAAAAGTCTGATGTAGGTTCGTAATAAGAATAATGCACTGACAAGGAAATTTGATTATTTCTGTGATAGAAAAACCTAATAAAGCTATTTTTAAAGAACAGTTTAAGGCAAAATTTCTTTAATGACAGTGTAATAAGCCTTTTTACAAAGAAGTATTACATTTGATTCATTAAAATGCATGAATAAAATTTTATAGAGGGAAATCTTGTCATATAGCAATAATCCTGAGACATAATACATCAATAATATACCATTAATGTATATGAATATCAAGTAAAGAGATTCAGTAAGTCTGGAGTAGAGCTCAGGGAAGTAAGTCTGAAATCCATTCCCAGTTGAAAATTACTGACCTGAAAGATACTAGAGGTGTAAATAAGTAAAATTTTGGCCAAGGAAACATTGAAAATCATAACAAATAACTGACCATTCTATACTTTTATTTTTTTTTATTATTTTTTTTTTTTAATTTTTTTAAAAAAAAATTTTTTTTTTTTTCAACGTTTTTTTTTTTTATTTATTTTTGGGACAGAGAGAGACAGAGCATGAACGGGAGAGGGGCAGAGAGAGAGGGAGACACAGAATCGGAAACAGGCTCCAGGCTCCGAGCCATCAGCCCAGAGCCTGACGCGGGGCTCGAACTCACGGACCGCGAGATCGTGACCTGGCTGAAGTCGGACGCTTAACCGACTGCGCCACCCAGGCGCCCCATTTAATTTTTTTAATGTTTATTTATTTTTGAGACAGAGAGAGAGCATGAATGGGGGAGGGTCAGAGAGAGAGAGGGAGACACAGAATCTGAAACAGGCTCCAGGCTCTGAGCTGTCAGCCCAGAGCCCGACGCGGGGCTCGAACCCACAGACCGTGAGATTGTGACCTGAGCCGAAGTCGGACGCTTAACCGACTGAGCCACCCAGGCGCCCCTCTATACTTTTATTGACTAATATTATGGAAAGTATTGTCAGCACTCTGATAAATATAGGAAAACTTGTTAGAAGTTTCTGTTTAATTTTCTGTGAATGTTTTGAACAGTGAAGGCATTGACAGATCTATACAAATTTATTTTGCATACAATTTCCAAAATATTTGTATTAATAATATTTTACATGTTCAAATTCAACACAAAGCAGGGTGAGCATCTCTTCTGATTTGTCTGTCTTTCCATGGAACTCTTGAAATAGTAACACATTAAAGAAACCTGATTAATTCTAGTATTTCTTTAATTTTTATTTGAAATAATGTAGATCAGAGGAAGTAGCAAAAATAGTGCAAATACTTAGGGTACCCTTCAACCACCTTCCTCCAGTGGTGACATCCTGGTAGCTGTAGTAGAGTATCAAAACCAGGAAACTAATGTTGGTACATTATTGCTAATGTACACACACACACAGCTCTGTGCAGTTATAGCCCACGCATAGGTTTATGTAACTGCCACCACAGTTAAGATACAAAATTGTGAACATTACCATAAAAGAACGCTGGTGCTACCTTTTTGTATTCACACTCCCCCACCCCACCCCCCAAGTGGTTGCCTTTGTCTCCCCTGGTAACCACTAATCTCTCTATTTCTATAGTTTTGCCATTTCAAGAAATAAATGGAATCATGCATCATATAACATTTTGAGATTTGCTTTTTTGTACCAACCATAATCCATTTGAAATTTAAATTATTCCATGTATCAATTTCTTTTTTATTAAAAAAAATTTTTTTTAATGTTTACTTATTTTTGAGAGAGAGAGACAGAGCATGAACAGGGGAGGGGCAGAGAGAGAGGGAGACACGGAATGTGAAGCAGGCTCCAGGCTCTGAAGTGTTAGCACAGACCCTGATGCAGGACTTGAACTCACAAACCGTGAGATCATGACCTGAGCCAGTCAGATGCTTAACCAACTGAAACACCCAGGCATCCCTACAGGAACACAATCTTAAAGTTGAATTTCTTGAATTGGAAGTCAGATGCTTAACCGACTGAGCCACCCATGTGCCCCCCCCCCCCCCCCATGTATCAATTTCATTCTTTTTTAAGGCTGAGTAGTACTCCATTGTATGATGTGCCAAAGTTTCTTCATTTATTAACCCATGGAAGGATACTTGGGTTGTTTCCAGTATTTCTCTGTTATAAATAAGGCAGCTGTGGGTATTTGTATGTATATTTTTTGTGTGAACGTAATTTTCATTTCTCCGGGATAAGTACCCAAAAGTTGCAATTTCAGGCTCATGGGGTAGGCACATTTTTAATTTAAAAAGATATTGCCACTGATTTTCTGGAGAGGCTGTACCATTTACATTCTTAACATCACGGTGTGAGATACATTTTTTTTCTGAATCATCACCAGCATTTGCTATTATTTCTATTTTTTATCTGTTTCAGTAGGTTTATAGTGATATCTTATTGTGATATCTTGTGTAGTGAAATTTAGTTTCTGCTTCCCTAATGGCTAATAATGTTGGATGACTATTTATGTGCTTGTGTGCTATATGTATATCCTTCTTTAGTGAAATACCTGTTCTGTCTTTTGTCCGTTATAAAATGGACTTGTTGGATATGTGGCTTGCAAATATTTTCTGTAGGTCTTTCATAGTACAAACATTTTTCATTTTGATGAAATCCTATTTAATGCATTTCTTTTAGAATGGATTATTATTTCTTCTAAGAACTCCTTGCCTAGCCCTGGGTCTCAAACTTTTTCTTTTTTTTTCCTCTCAAAAGTTTTATAGTTTTATGCTTTACATTTAAATCCATATTAATATTTTTGCCTATGGATGTCCGGTTGTTTACCATTTGTTGAAAAAAAACTGTCCTTTCATTGAATTGCTTTTATACCTTAGTCAAAAATCCATGGACTGTGTTGGTCAGATTTTTGGTTTTCTTTCTTTTTTTTTTTTAATATATGAAATTTATTGTCAAATTGGTTTCCATACAACACCCAGTGCTCATCCCAAAAGATGCCCTCTTCAATGCCCATCACCTACCCTCCCCTCCCTCCCACCCCCCATCAACCCTCAGTTTGTTCTCAGTTTTTAACAGTCTCTTATGCTTTGGCTGTCTCCCACTCTAACCTCTTTTTTTTTCTTTCCTTCCCCTCCCCCATGGTCTTCTGTTAAGTTTCTCAGGATCCACATAAGAGTGAAACCATATGGTATCTGTCTTTCTCTGTATGGCTTATTACACTTAGCATCACACTCTCCAGTTCCATCCACGTTGCTACAAAAGGCCATATTTAGATTTTTGGTTTTCTTTTCTGTTTTCATTGATCTATGTTTACATTTCCTTGTCAGTACCACACTCTTGATTACTGTAGCTACTTAATAAGGCCTAACATATCATAGACTTTATTCTTCTTTGACAAAATTTTTTCAGCTATTGTGGTTTCTTTGCCTTTTTATATATAGTTTAGAACAAGATTATCTATATCTATATATATATATATATAACGAATCTTGCTGGAATTTTGGTAGGATGTGCATTAAATGTATAGAACAATTTGGGGGAAATTTTCTTTAGTAGATTGACTCTTATAGTCCACAACAAAGCTTGTTTCTCCATTTATTTAGATCTTTCTAGATCTAAGGTTAGATCTTTATGTAGATTTCTTTCATTAGTGTTTTGTGACTTTCAGTACACAGATCCTGTATGTGGTATTTTAGTTTTATACCTAGGTAATTTTTTTTCTCTTTTTTTTAAATTTTCTTTTTTATTTTTTAAAATTTACATCCAAATTAGTTAGCATATAGTGCAACAATAATTTCAGGAGTAGATTCCTTAGTGCCCCTTACCCTTTTCGCCCACCCCCCCCCACATCCCCTCCAGTAACCCTCAGTTTGTTCTCCATATTTATGAGTGTCTTCTGTTTTGTCCCCCTCCCTGTTTTTATATTATTTTTGTTCCCCTTCCCTTATGGTCATATGTTTTGTATCTTAAAGTCCTCATATGCGTGAAGTCATATGATTTTTGTCTTTCTCTGACTAATTTCACTTAGTATAATACCCTCCAGTTCCATCGATGTAGTTGCACATGGCAAGATTTCATTCTTTTTGATTGCCGAGTAATACTCCATTGTATATCTATACCACCTCTTCTTTATCCATTCATCCATTGAGGGACATTTGGGCTCTTTCCATACTTTGGCTATTGTTGATAGTGCTGTTATAAACATGGGGGTGCATGTGTCCCTTTGAAATGGCACACCTGTATCCCGTGGATAAATGCCTAGTAGTGCAATTGCTGGGTCGTGGGGTAGTTCTGTTTTTAATTTTTTGAGGAACCTCCATACTGTTTTCCAGAGTGGCTTGCACCAGCTTGCATTCCCAACCTAGGTAATTTTTAGATTTGACTATACAAATATATTTTATATTTTTCCCTGAAGGATATCTAGATTAAGACTCATGCAAAGTCAGAAATGTGGTGTAAATTAGGAAAGAAGGTAAGTGTAAGATTGTTTTTTGAGTTTCCCTCCCTAAGTGGGGGAAGATAGCCTGACGAGACATTGCTGAAAATATTCTGGTCTTATAGAATTGTAGAGTGATAGTTTCAACTTCTTAAGTATATGCAGGTAGTGTAAAATTTTGTTTTCTAGAAAGATACCTCTTAACTCTTTCATTCTCCTCACCCTCCCACCCCCCTCACCATCCCCAGGTAGTGGGCTCTGGACCATCTTAGGTTTAGCAGAGGCCTGACATTACATAGAGTATGGGTAGCAGGATGGTTATAGTCAAATATATACAGTATTTTTTAATGATAGGTAAATATAATAGATATTTCCATAATTTAAGGGAGCAGGTTGAAATGTGATTCTTAAGGTTCTCACAGTTGGTAGACCAGATATGTTGAAAAGTACATAGAAAGCTGAGTTAAATATGGGACAAGGTTAAAACTAGTTTCAAGAACATGAGTGTGAAAAGGTGAAACTTTGGATTTGGTATCAATAAAGGTTTACTTTTGAACAAACTAATACAAACCAAAATACCAGAACGTTGAGTCTAATCCAGGTGAAAACATGTCTTCCTCCAGTCTCTTTTACACTTTATATTGGGCATTTATGGTTTTGAGAATAAGGAGAGGAGATATTTGTGCCATGAATTCTTGGTGTTTATATGTGGAATGGAAATAGGGTCCCTCCAAATGGAAGCATGTTACATAATGAGTGTCCCTCCATTTTAATCTATATATTTGATAGTATAAGAAATAGATTCTGATGGTGGCCTTAATTCATACCCTCTCTCTGCTGGAACCCTTATGAAACCCTTGGGCATGATTTTTTAAATTCTCAGTTTGAATTCATTCTCCTCTTGATTTTCCTGTTGCTAGTAACCAACTCTCTTAAAACCCTTACATTCCCAATTCATCATTCCTTTTGTTTATACCCACTTCTCTTCCCAAGTTTGAAAGTTATATAATCTAAATGCCAAATCCTTATGATATTCACTTCCAGATTCTCTCCCCACTCCTTTTCCACTACAGTGGAATCTCTCCCTGAAGGAAAGTGAATATAGTTAATATGTACTGTATTGTATACTGTGTTGTTGGGAGACTTAGCCGGAAACAAAAATGTCAATAACTTAATAGGGCATTTGTATATAAGTCCTTTTTATATAAAAATTTTAAGTTTCATAAGGAATTTTTAACTTTCTCATTTTTAGGAGACTGCCAACTTGGTCTTTTAGAGAAGAGCCAGGAAAGCCAACACAAATATTTCTGTCAAGTCTTATTCAACAACAAGAAAACATTAACTACAGAGCAAGATAAAATTTCAGGAAAACTAGTTCATCAGGGCATAGACATTTTTCCTTCAAGAAAAATGCTCTCTAAATGTGACACTGATGTTCCTACATGCTTGGATCTCTATCTTTTGACCCCATATAGTTACTCAACCAAAGAGGCTTATGAGTTTAATGCATCTTCTTTCAATACTAGCAATGAGAGAACGAATAGTGGAGAGAAATATTTTGATTACAATCAAGATTTGCAAGTGTTTAGTCATGTGGAGGAACTTATTCAGGATCAGACTTTTCAGATTTTGGGGCAGTCTTTTGAACATAATGAACATGATAATGCTTTCCATGATAAGGCAACTTCCATTAAATGTAAGAGTGCCCACATACAAGAGGGATCTTATAAATTTGGAAAAAACTTATGTGATAAATCAAACATTGTCTCTCCAAATATTCACATAGAGAAGAGTCATTCTGAATTTGATGAAGATGCATGTATTAAAACCGGGAACAGTTTTAGTAAGGTTACTCCACTTCAGAGAACTGAAACAGGAGAGAAAACTTTAGGTCAAAAAGCACATTTCAGAGAATATCAGAGAACTCACACAGGAGTGAAATCCTTTGAATGTGGAAAAAACTTAAACCACAATTTAGCAATTACAGTGCAAGAGAGGACTCCCACAATAGAGACATCTTGTGATAATGACACTTATAGGGAAACTTTCAGTTCTCAGTCGGCTTTCAGTCTACATCAGAGAATTCCCAGAAGACAAAAACAGTATGAGAGCAATGAATGTCAAGAATCTTTCTCTAGAAGTTCATCCCTCATTGTACATCAAAGAACTCCCACAAGTGAGAAGCCCTATGAATGTAATGAATGTGGGACAGCTTTTTCCAGGAAATCATCCCTAGTAGGGCATCAGAGAAAACACAGAGCGGGGAAACCCTATGAATGTAAAGGATGCAGGAAAGCTTTTACCTATATGGCATGCCTCAGAGTGCATCAGACAATTCACACAGGGGAGAAACGCTATGAATGTAATGAATGTGGGAAAACTTTCACCCAGAAGTCAAGCCTTGGAATAGATCAGAGAACTCACACAGGAGAGAAACTCTATGAATGTAATGAATGTGGGAAGTCTTTGGCCTACCAACAACACTTCAGAGGACATCAGAGAATTCATGCAGTGGAGAAATCCTATGGATGTATTAAATCGGGTAAAACTTTGAGCCATAAGGCAAGCCTTGGAATGCATCAGAGAACTCACACAGGGGAAAATCTATATGAATGTAATGAATGTGGGAAAACTTTCACCTGCATGTCGCACCTTAGAAGACATGAGAGAACTCATACAGGGAGGAAGCCCTATCGATGTATAGAATGTGGGAAAACTTTCCTCTGGGAGAAAATCCTGAAGATACATTGGAGAATTCACACAGGGGAGAAACCTTATGCATGTAATGAATGTGGGAGAGCTTTTACCTACATGTCACAACTCAGAGCACATCAGAAAAAGCACACAGGGCAGAAACCCCATGAATGTAATGAGTGTGGGAAGGCTTTCACCCGGAGGTCAAGCCTTGCAATACATCAGAGAACTCACACAGGGGAGAAACCCTATGAATGTAATGAATGTGGGAAAGCTTACAGTTGGAAGTCTAGCCTTGAACTACATCAGAGAACTCACACAGGGGAGAAGCCCTATGAATGTAATGAATGTCAGAAAGCTTTCACCCAGAAGTCAAGCCTTGTAATACATCGGAAAAGTCACACAGGGGAAAAACCCTATAAATGTAATGAGTGTGGGAAAGCTTACACCTGGAAGTCAAGTCTTGCACTACATCAGAGAACTCACACAGCAGACAGACTCCACAAATGTAATGAATGTGGGAAAGCTTTCACCTGCATGTCACGCCTCCGAGGACATCAGAAAATCCACACAGGAGAGAAACCCTATGAATGTATAGAATGTGGGAAAACCTTCCTCTGGAAGTCATTACTGAGAATACATCAGAGAATTCACACAGGTGAGAAACCCTATGAATGTAATGTATGTCGGAAAGCTTATACCTGGAAGTCAAACCTTGAACTACATCAGAGAACTCACACAGGGGAGAAGCCCCATGAATGTAATCACTGTGGGAAGACTTTCACCCAGAAGTCAAGCCTTATAATACATCAGAGAACTCACACAGGAGAGAAACCCTATGAATGTAATGAATGTGGAAAAGCTTACACCTGCATGTCACGCCTCAGAGGACATCAGAGAATTCACACAGGGGAGAAACTTTATGAGTGTATTGAATGTGGTAAAACTTTCATCTGGAAGTCAATCCTGAGAATGCACTGGAGGAGGCATACACAGGAGAAGCCATACGAATGTAATGAATGTGGGAAAGCTTTCACGTACAAACACCACTTTAGAATACATCAGAGAATTCACACTGGGGAGAAACCCTATAAATGTAATGAGTGTGGGAAAGCTTACACCCAGAAGTCAAGCCTTATAATACATCAGAGAAATCACACCGGGGAAAAACCCCATGAATGTAATGAATGTGGGAAAGCTTTCACCTGCATGTCACGCCTCCGAGGACATCAGAAAGTCCACACAACGAAGAAACCCTATAAATGTATAGAATGTGGGAAAACATTCCTCTGGAAGTCATTGCTGAGAACACATCAGAGGAGGCATACACAGGAGAAGTCCTATGAATGTAATGAGTGTGGGAAAGGTTATACCTGGAAGTCAAGCCTTGAACTACATCAGAGAACTCACACAGGTGAGAAACCTCATGAATGTAATGACTGTGGGAAGACTTTCACCCAGAAGTCAAGCCTTATAATACATCAAAGAAGTCACAGGGGAAAAACCGTATGAATGTAACGAATGTGGAAAAGCTTACACCTGCGTGTCACGCCTCAGAGGACATCAGAGAATTCACACAGGGGAGAAACTCAATGAATGTATTGAATGTGGTAAAATTTTTGTCTGGAAGTCCGTCCTCAGAATGCACTTAAGGAGGCATACACAGGAGAAGCCATATGAATGTAATGGATGTGGGAGAGCTTTCACCTACAAACACTACTTGAGAATACATCAGAGAACTCACACAGGGGAGAAACCCTATGAATGTGTTGAGTGTGAGAAGAGTTTTGTTCGGAAATCGGTCCTCATAGCACATCAGAGAATGCATGCAAGGAAGAAATGCTGAATGTAATTAACGTGAGAAAGCTTTCATTTCCAATTTAACTTTCTAACCTTATGAGAAACCTCATTCTCAGAAATGAGTCTCAACTTAATGAAAGCATTAGAAAACTCCAAAAGGCGAGAAGTCTGATAAATGTGGTAATGTGGGAAGATTTTCAGTGGGTTGTCAGATGTAAAAAGCTAAGATGAAGAAAAATAGCTTTACTTTCAGGTTCAGTGGCTGGGCCTATGTAAATTTAAAGACATTAACAGGAAAAGAAAGTTTATTTCATAAACACATGGAGGGATCTCACAGAAATCAAATGAAAACCCGAAAGAGGTGGTCAGACCTGGAAGCTTATATACCACTTTAACAAAAGAGCAATACATTTGCAAAGAAGTGTCCAGACAAAGGAAACGGGTTTTGAGCTTTTAGTGATGGTAAATTGTGGGAAAGTAAATATATGGGAAATGAATGGAACACAAAGGTTATTTCAGTAAGGTGTGTTTATGCAGATATTGGTGCTATCTCTTTTCTTTTGGGAGACGGGATGGGGAACACCTTCATAAAAAGAAATTTATGTCCTGCCTTTAGGTGGATAGGGGGAGAGAGCGAGAATTTTTTGCGTTTACAGTTTTTAAGTTGCTTTTGGTTCAAAATAATACATATGCCAAAGTGGCATGTTTTGGGGGGGGGTATATTCTGATCCCCTTCATCACATGGGAGAAACCATATAATTGTGATGGATGTAGGGAAGATTTCCACCAGCAGTTGACCATCAGGGTCAGAAAACTCATGGAATTGATCATATGAATGTAATGAATTTAGAAATACTTTCATCCAGACAAAATATTATATTACATCAGATAATTTAAACAATATAAACAGCCCTGTAAATGTCTTGGAATGCTTTCAGCCAGAAATCATACTTTTGAGAACATCAGAGAGAACTCAGAGGTTGAAAGTGTAAAGATGATGTATGCAGGGAGATTTTTCAGCCGCAAGTCAGGGCTAAGAAAAGATAGAACTGAAAGGGGCTAAAACTTATTAAGCTAATGAACATGGATGCTCCTCAGGAAGTTCCTCACTATTCATAAGAGAACTGTCTTACTCTGTTGAGGCAGCTGTCAGAAAAATATCCTAGACTGGGTGGCATAAATAGCAAGCATTTATTTTTGCTAGTTCTAGAAACTGGAAAGGCAAAGGTCAAGGTGCTTGTAGATTTTGTTGTCTGGTGAGGATCCACTTCTTGGTTCACAGATGGCCATGTTTTGTCCTCATGAGGAGGAAGGGAGCACTTTGGGACCTCTTATAAAGGACACAAATGCTGTTCACGAGGACTTTGCTCTCATTACTACCATCTTTCAAGGGCCTCCACTTCAAAATACCAGCACATTGGGGATTAGGTTTGAACATAGGAAATTTGGAAAAACACATATATTCAGTCTAGAGCAACAGCTTACACTGGAAGGAGACTTGAAATGTACATATAGTTTTTCAGCCACCAAGTATATAGACCTTGTTGGACATTAGGAAATTCTCTGGGGGAAAGAGCCACTGGAGGTAATGAATGTAGGAAACACTGTTAATTCAACTCTCAGTAAACTTCCATTGTGGAGAAATGCAGGAAGTAATAATGTGAAAGGTTTTTTTTTTTGTCAAAAGATTGAATCTCACTAAGAGAATGAAGAAAATCTAGAAGGTAATAAATGTGTGATAACTTCAGCCAAAAGCCACCTTTCTCTGGACAACAAAATGCATTGAGTGGTAGAGACCTAATAGTATATTACCCAGATGAAAAATCTTATGAAGGTAATGGATTTGGGAAATCAGTCTACAATAAATTCTATGTAGTAGAATGTGGATGCTGGTGTTAAAATAAATCCTGTCGTAGACTCTGGGTCTGGAGTTCTCTCTTGTCCAGCAAGAGAGTGGACACAGGATTAAAATGTGAGAGAGGCTAACGTCCGGGAGGAGACAACCCCAAGTAAGGGCCTTTTGCTCTATTTTTATGAGGGTCAGAAGGCTTATAAGTGTGCACAGAGAAACAATGAAACCGTGGATTAACTCAAGGACACGAGGGAAAAGAGGGTATTGAAGATAGCAGTGTTAGGGGTTTGGGTCAACACAAAACAAAGTCCTGGTGCCGGACAGATGGTTGTTCACAGCAGGCATGTGGCGCCACATCTGTTTATCTTAGCTAGCTTAGGGGATAAGACAGATAAAGTATGCTACCTCAGGGTCAATAAGGCACCTTTTTTTTTTTTTTTTTGCTAATTAGCTCCTCTCTGGGCACCTTCACCCTGCTATGGTCTATAGCCCTGTTTACCTATTTTGGTCCTTTCTTCCTGTGAAAACTGCTTTCTGCTATTGTACTAAGTTGGGGGTGCTTCTGCCCTGAATACCTAAGCTTGTTTACCTAAGATTACCTAAACATTGTGGAGGTTTTCATTCTGAGATTTACTGTTTCTATACCTTTCTATGTCCTATCCTGGGGGCCTTTGCCCTGTTTACCTAATCTTGTTTACCTTATCTTGGATGTGTTCATCCTGTGGCTATTTCTTTATGCCTTGTTAACCCATTGGTGCAAGCTCAGGGAATTCCTAAGCTTATTCCCCACAAAATCCCATGAAAGACATCTTCATCCTTTATATTCTGTGCGGTCTCCTGTCTCTACACTGAAGATGGAAGAGTGCTACCACGTGGAAGGAAGTGGGCTCAAGAATTGCTGTGCAGAGGGGCGCCTGGGTGGCTCAGTCAGTTAAGCGTCCAACTTTGGCTCAGGTCATGATCTCATGGTTGGTGAGTTTGAGCCCCACATAGGACTCTGTGCTGACAACTCAGGGTCTGGAGCATGCTTCAGATTCTGTGTTTCCCATCCCCCCCTCCCCCCCACCCATGCTCTTGCTCTTTGTCTTCAAAAAGGAATAAATGTTAAAAAAAATTAAGAAAAATTGCCTTTGCTAGCAGTCTGACTTTTGTAAGGAAGAAAAAAACCTCTGTGTTGTTTGTAACTCACATATGCTAGACATCTCAGCTAACACGGGCTATGAATATGACCGTTTGAAAAGTGCAAGTTGGTATGTATCAGAAAAGCCATATGGGAGGAACTGGCAATATCCTGAATGACCATTAGCTATTAACCACAACTCTTGATTATTGCCAAGTAAATAATAGGATTTGTTTCCTGTTTCTTTTTGATTATATTATATACCTTTTGTAGTACTAGAAGTGTTCAGGATATCTCAGTACTTTGTACCAGGAATCACATGCTGCTGATTAGTCCCATTCATACTGATTGGATAATATGGTTAATGTAGTATCTTCCTTGTTTCCACAAAACTCATTTTATCCTTTAATATCTTGTGAGATGATACATTCAGGCTATACAAATATCCTCTTAGTTTCACTCATTAAGCATTTATTTCTGATGTTGCCCAAATCAATTATTACTATAGTTGCAAAAACATGAAATTTTTTCCCCATTATTCCTCTGCATATCATGGTATGGAAATTTTTTGTTTTTTACAATTTTTTATTTATGTCTGTATACTCAGATTCTTCATTTGGTAAATTATAATCTTTAACTCTTGTTACTGACATATTTATTTATTTTATGCTCAAATTATCTGAGATAAGGCCAGCAGAATTTCATTCAAATTAGCTCTTGTGTCCTTTGATATGTTTCTAATGTCATTTTGCTTTTTCAAACCACTCTTTTACTCCTTCTGATCATGATAACGTTTAAGCTTTGTAATAGTTTACATTATATATAGGCCAAGTCCTTTATTCATTTTATCCACCCAAATCTTAAGGTTTTCTAAAATACTTAGAATTTTAAGCCATCTTTAAACAGATTTTAGAATTCTGATTGGAATAGCATTTAATTTCATGTCAGGTACCCACGAGACATAACCAAGTCAACCAGTTGGTTTAGTTTTGTTCCTGACAAACCCAGAAACAGTCCTAATGATACGAGGTCAGGTCTTTCCTGCTTTTCCTTTTTGTGAGCACATGTCCAGAGGATGCTCCCCAACACCACTTCATGCACTAGAGAATGTTATCAGCCCTAAGCATTAATGATTCTTCATACCATATGGATCTTTTTTTAAGTTTTTTTTTTTTTTTAAGTGTTTATTTTGTAGAGCATGAGCAGGGGAGGTGCAGAGAGAGAGAGAGGGAGATACATAATTGGAAGCAGGCTCCAGTCTCTGAACTGTCAGCAGAGAGCCTGATGCAGGACTCCAACCCACAGATCATGAGATCATGACCTGAGCCAAAGTCAGACACTTAACTGACTGAGCCACCCATGCGCCCCCATATGGATCTCTTTTTTTTTTTTTCTGTCTCTATAAATTGTTCCAACAAATGGTACATTCACCTGGGGATCCTGGTGAGATAAAATTTTGTTTATCTGCTTTTATATCATTTTCTTAGTACTGTAGGCACATAAACCTATTTACAGGTTTTTGCACTGTTGAATGCAATGATATGCTTGAAGAGCATTCTCAGCTTTTCAGTGCTCACCCAGGTAACCATTTCCATGTGTGCCTGGTTGAATTACTACGAGTTTCCTGCCTGTTAAATTGACTGTAGGTAACCAGGACACCAGGCAACCCAGCTATATAACCCACCTAGAAGGAAGGAATCTGGGGTGTGTTGCCAAGGTAGATGGCAGCTGCTTCTTTTTCAGGCTTAGGCTCCTCTGCTAGAATCTTGAATGGGAGGCCACGGTGAGTACATCTTCAGTATAAGGTAAGTAGGTGAATTGCAAATATATATGTGAAACTACTTATATGTGGTTAGCACCGACATGCTTTAGGAAGCTCGAAACAACCATTGAAGACCTGTTCTCTGTGTGTCAGTGTGTGTTAAGGATGCAGGCAATGATGCCAAGGATCTGTTTGCAAATAAACGTGGATCCTTGGCCTAGGGTTGATGTGAATATATGCAGGCTAAAGTTCCATGAGGTTTAGCAGATACTATCTTTTGGTTGAGAGCTAAACAATGGTATCAGATGTGTAGTACTGAGAGATGTAGGCATTTGGGGCCATACGTTGTTGAGGAGCACCTTGAGCATTCAGTGAAAATCATGTCTGAGGAGTTGGACTATATCCTAGAACAGCCTCAACAAACAGGTCTATGGGTCAAGTCTGGTTCGATTGCCTGTTTTTGTACAACTTACAGGCTAAGAATGGTTTTATATTATTACATAATGCAAAAAAAATTAAATGGATTTTTTTTACAGGTGAAATGATGTTAAAAATTGTTTTTTTTATTTTAAAGTTTTATTGAAAAGCATCTTAATTTGCTTATTTGTCTGGCTACTTTCTTTCACACTACAACAGCAGTTTAATAGTTGCAACATAGAGACTTTCATTGTGGCACTTGGGTTGCTTCACATTACTGCTCAAAGTATTAGAAATCCCAGCATTGCAGTTATAACCTGGCAGCATTTTGTGTTTCACTTTAAGTGCCATATTGCAAAATTTTAAAAAGTTACTGGTGAATATCATGTCAAAATAAAAGATGAAAAATTGACTTTTAAAGTACAGTGGGATGTAGGTTTTGTTGAACTGGTTGTCAGTGCTTTTAGAAATGAAAGTAGTGACATTCTAGATGTGTTCAAAGTGTACTATGTGCATACGTAGTACATAGGCATAGGCATTATACAAAGCCCTCATCAGAATACTCCCATCTCACAGGTAAGCAATTGTCATGAAAGAAGATTTTAAACAGAGCATTTCATTGCCTAATTCTCATGGTAAAGAAGAAAAAGTGGTTGCTGTTAAACCAAGTTTTCAATAGCTTGGTTATTAGCCAGGAAAGGGAAACTTCAGTAATGATGAATTAATTAGATTGTATGTGATTGCAGCAGTTGAATTTGCAAATCCAGAGAAAAACTTAAGATTCTTAAGATTCTCTTTTGGTGATGATACATGCCTTAAGAGTTGAGGACAGTGGGAGCAACATTAACAGTAAAGAAACATCAGATATTTTAGGTGCCTTTCCTTGGCTGTTGGTGAACCAACTTGATTACCAGTACTGCTCTGTTGCTGTTTATTCAAGGTATCGATTTAACTCTGA